>NC_081181.1:169477818-169777818 GCF_029867415.1 Vicia villosa
AAATTTGCAAAACATATCGAATTTATTAAATAATTTTAGATGTGTTATATTCATTTTTTTTTAAATTAGTAAAAATACATATTATATTTTTTAAAATACATTACTAGAATTTTTTATTAGTATAGAAAAATTTATTTGTATTGCCGGATTTTTCGTTGGTACTGGTTAGCTAAAATTTTGTCTAGAGGGGTATTAATGAAAATTGGAGGAGTGCCAAATTAAATTTAAGGTGGCAGAATCAATTCTCCATAAAAGGATGTTAGCTCATTTGGCCTAAAATGAGAAGTGGCCCATAAGTCACTAATGTCATATGTGAAGGTTGAAGATTGCTCTGTCCCTTATATCTTTCTATTGGAAATATACTGTTTAACTTTGAAATTTAAAAACTCTAGTGATTTTAGGATATTAAAGTATCATATTATAATTTATTAATAATATTCATTTTTATTAAAAATATTGAGTATTAGGAAGATTCTAAAGTTCCACATTAGTTGAAGATGGAGAATTGAAAGAGTATATGTAGAGGGACACTCTCCACCTTACCAAACGATTTTGTAAGAATGAGTTAGGTCAAACTCTAATATGATATAAGAGCCTATCGATCGGACCATGGGCTGCCCACCGATAATATCTACGCACTAAGTCCAAAAGAGTGCTGGACGTGAGGTGGTGTATTAGGAAGATCCTAAAGCCTCATATTAGTTAGAGATAGATCATTGAAAGAGTATATAGAGGGACACTCTTAACCATAGTTTTAAAAACCGGACCGGACCGGACCGGCCGGTCGGACCGGGAACCGGTCAGGTAACCGGTCTGGTTCAATAGTTGGATCGGAAATGTCATTGAAACGGTGCGAACCGGTCAAAACCGGTGTAAACCGGGAAAACCGGAAAAAACCGGCGGTTTTTCTGAACCGGCGGTTTAAATGCATTTTTTTATTTTTCTATTTTTTTTTATTTTAAAAAATTAAAACGACGTCATTTTAATTATTTTAATGGAAAATTAAAATAAATAAAATAAAAATAAAAAATAAAATAAATAAAATAAAAATTAAAAAAAATATATTACATATACGGTTGGTTTTGTTATCGATGATTTTGCTCTTGAAGAAGGAGATCCCAACATTGAAACAATTTTTCCTTTCTTGAAATTAAATTTAGTAAACAATGAAATTATTTTGTTATAAATTATTCAATTATATTATATTGCAATTAAACTTTGTTTGCAATTAAACATTGTAATTTTGTACTATTTTATTATGTGTGATACCTATGTTTAAAATTTGAATTTAAATTTTGAACTTGTGATATGATATTTTAAAAAAATTTAAGTGCTAGTTATATTTTGTAGAGACTGAATCATCTGGTTCAACAAATTTTATACCTATATATTTTTGTTATAACGACGGGTCTATTCAACCGAGTTATCCGGTTTAACCGGTTTAGTCATGCGGTTCGACCAGTGACCCAGTGGTTCGACCAATAAACCAGTGACCCAGTACCTTCACGGTTTGATCTCCGGTCCGGTTTTTAAAACACTGCTCTTAACCTTACCAACCGATTTTATAAGGATGAATTAGGACAAACTCTAATATTGAGTAACCATTTTCGTGTACTCACGCAAAAAATGTTAAGATAATGTTTTCCTTTTAATTTTAAATTTAATTTAAACTAGGGGTTAGATACTTGATCTACTCGAAACGTTGGATAAAGCATAATCAATTTTAACCAACCTTTTTATATAAAGCTCTTCAAGTGCTAACACAGAGTATTCTCATTTTCACACTTACACTATTTCAAATTTATTTATTAATTTTATCGTTAAGATATTAAATTTGCAGGTTTATCTCACTCTATTATATTAGAAATTTGTTCTACCGCGTCTTGAGCCCTAATGACTCATCTTATCAACTATGGTTTCCAACACATACTTATCTTACTTGTGTTGGTTTGTTTATTCTTCTCTTGAAGGAACCCAATCATTTTTAATGTGTTTTTTTTCATTAATTCTGGATTGTATATTGATAATTCAATTTTCCCATTGGAATCATGAACTCTATTGCATCAACCTCTCTCTTGGTTGACAGTTGAAATGTGACTGTTCCATTAACTCATTTATTACATGCAACGATACACCATTATTACAATAAATGGTTTTTTTCCATCTTCATTTAATTTTTAACAATAGGTTTATTTCACTACATTCAAATTGCATGGACACTATTAGAGAAATAGTCTTTATAGCAACTCATTGATGAATAATCACATGGACTACATAAGCTTTAAATTGAAACATGGAAACATCTAGTTTGTCCTAATCTAATTAAACAGTACTATAGTTATTGAACCTTTCTAATTGCTAGTACATGACAATTGACAAGACCACAGTGTGAGATACTCATCTTAAACCCTGCATAGCAGAGTTGCTTTAAATGTTAATTAGTGAAGTGGTTGAATCATAACTATTAGGCATATAAAATGTCCTTTTACTTAATGAAGGTAAATTATAACTTAGAACCTTTATATAAACAAAATATCATGGTGAGGTATAAATGTTAAATGTGTATGTTGAACATTGTGTACTTAGATCATGTACAAAGCCAGGCCTTACATATTTGTTAAAAGTTTTGGGTTGGTATAAATTTAGTTTAGTGGAGATGTAGTATCTAAGAGAGGATCATTTTGTAAAATTTAAGTATGATCTAATATAGAAAATTAGGGCAGACTTTTTTTGAAAATGTGGTATTATCTTAATTGTATTTTTGTTTTTCTTTTAAATTAATTTTTGAATTTTGATATCTCTATTTCTAAATCTTAATTGCACTGCAACATGTTGGACATGCGAAAGCGGACAATAAGATTATAGACTAAAATTCGGTATCGATTACGCGAAAGCAAATGGTTCCTTAAAAATTAATTATTTTTCTACAAGAAAATATTGTCCCACTTTAATTATAATTAAGGACTTCACGGGCACTAACAGTCGATGAAATTCATATTTTGGTCTCCCGTTTCATAATTATTTCAAAACAACTTATTTCCCTTTTCTTGCAAACGAATAACACTTATTTGTCGCCTTAGATAAACAACATAACAATAAAATACGGTACTTGACATTGATCTCTATGAGATCAATAACTATTTATACTATAATTGATATTTCAGTGCACTTGCGCACCTATCAATTTTTCAAAAATTACTGAATTTGAACTATCAAATATTTTAAAATCCTATGACTTTTTATTGGATTTTTCAAATACAGTACTGGACTTTTTAAAATAGTATGAGTTTTACCAGATTTTTTTAAAAAAGTTTGAGCATATACCAAAATTTTTAAAAAAACTATGATTTTTATCAGATTTTTCAAAAATCTGAGTTTTTACTGAGTTTTTTAAAAAATCTACGATTTTTTATCAGATTTTTCAAAAAATAATTTTTATCAGATTTTAAAAAAACTATGAATTTTTATTATTTTTCAATTGTTATATTGGATCGTTTTTTTTTTTTTAATAAAGACATTTTGGAAAATATACAAATATGTGGGGTGCCAGGTCTGATTTTAGAGGTAGTAGGATAAAATCTCTATCTACTAACACTTAGGGCCCACTTTACTGTTTCTATGTTACAGCCCATTTATTAAAAGCCAAAAAATTGTTGAAATATTTTTGATATACTCTAACTTCTAATATCCCAACCCCTCTCATTTTCACAAAATTTCAGTTTTGCGATCATTTAACTTTCTGGAATTACTTACTCTTTTGATCAATTTTTAAAATACTTTTAATAACAATACATTCGATTTTACAAATTTTTGAAACTCAAATTTCATTTTAAAAACTTCAAAAGTCGAATCTTTTGAAATACAAAAAATAGATGACTTAAATTTTAAGTTTTATTTTTTAAGAATTAGTCTCCGTAGTTGATATTTTATAAAAGAAAATATAAAAAATATTTTTAAAGAACTTAAAATTTGAATTGTTTTCTTCAAAATTTTTATTAAAAAAAATCAATTATAAGAATTAAAATCATATTTTAGAAATTCGGAAAAAATATAAAATTTGAATACTTCAAACTAATGTTCTTTTGTTATTTCAAACAATACACAAAACTTTATACTTTCACAATTGAATATTGATTTTGATGACATGAACTTTTTTGGTTTACATGAAAAGAGTGAATAAAGATTAGAGAGTACTTGCAAACACTACGTTGTCCAGTCCAGTAAGTGAGATGTTTTAGTCTTTGGTCATGAGTAAGGATCCACTCCATTTCTTACACTCCATTTCTTTTTTATTATTATAGTTTTTTGTGTATATTACACGTACTTCTAAGAGATATGACACATATTTATTTTTTATTTAATTTTATGCACACAAAACTATAGTAATGAAAAATAAATGGAGGATAAGAAATGGAGTGGATCCCTACTCTTTAGTCATGGAGTTCAAAGGGAGAATGCCTTAGTGGTGTTTGAAAACGAGATATGTGTCTCTAGTGGATTCGGGTCCTATGACAAAGGGAAAATTCCGCTCGATCCTTTTCATTGGACATTGCGAATTTTTTCGTTTACCCACATTCATCCCCCACTTGTCCTTGGTGACCATTGTTGCATTTGAAGACTGAAATTATCCCCTCCAAACTCTCTTAGTCTATTTTTTGTTCCATCGTCTTCTAGTGCATGTTCGTCTAATCATATTAATTAAGCATATATAGCACTCAATTTTCCTTGTCACTAACACAATGTACTATACATATATTGAACATGAAAGTTGAATGGTCATTGAATCTCAACTATGTACATACACTACTACAAAGTACAAATAATATATTGTGAGAAAGCTTTCACCTCATACATTAAAAAACTAAGGTATAATGCTAAGGCGTGCGATGTTTTATTTTAAAAATAAATAAAAACCACTTATTCTTTTAGTTTTTAATATAACAGAGGGAAAAATAATTTAGGACATGCTTCAAATCTCAGTTATTGTAATTTATGTTTTTATTTCTTAAACAAAATAATATATCCCTTTGGTTTCCGTAATAACCGAAAGATAGAATAATAAGATTTTACTATAACATCACTCGTTTAAAAGATTTGACCGTAATCCTAACTAATATATAGTCGTCCCAAACTTGTATGCATCATTCTTTGAGATGAATTGTAAGATAGAAAAAATCTTCAATGCTCTGTGTTCTTCTATCTTGAACAAAACATTTTTTTTGCCCTTGCAACCTATCTTACATTATGTTGTTGTTGTTGTTGTATTTTTGGATCAACCTTCTTATGTTGTCAATCAAACAAAACAATATTGCTTTCATCGTTTGACAATATTGAAAATTTTATTCCTAAATATTGTATAAATTGCACACACAAAATGGTGAATGGTAACAAAATTTAAATTGAAACATGACATGTTACTTTCAATTCTTTATCATTCACAATTTTTTTCCTTGAAACTTATTACCTCAGTTTTTTTTACTAAAATCAAGGGGTTTTGTTATTTTATTTTATTTTATATTTAAAAAATAAAATACTTTTCTTCTCGGTTTTTTAACAAAACCGAGGTGTCTTGTTACACAACTATAGTAACTAATCTCTATCATACATTCATAAAGGAATAACACTCAGGATATTACCAAGACATCTATCCATAACAAACTATTACATCCACCACTATATATTATATTCTCTTTCTTGTGAATGTATTTGCTCAAGATGATGAAATATTTGCTTCAAGTTAAAGAAGGTAGGAAAAGTTCTTTACGATGAATTGCAAGTGCAGAACAAATATCTTTGTTTCAAGTTAAACAAAGAAGGGAGATCAATCTTCAATAACTTATTAGAAGTTGGATGCATACAAGATATGCAACAAAATCTGGATTTGTTGTTCTTGTAACACCCCATAAATTCCTTTATTTAATTTAATTAATTTTTTTATTTAAATAATAGAATTAATTGAATTATTTGAGAAATATGGATTGATGAGGCTAATGGGCCAGTGTCGCAAGTAGCAATTGGGGGGTGTGTCAATTGCAAAGCCTTTTACTAAAACAAGGTTATATTTTTCATAAAATAGAAAAGAGGAGGATTTTGTGAAAAGAGAACCAAAAAGGAGAAGGAAAAGAGCTGAACGTGAAATTGGGAGAAGAGCAAGTGTGAAGAGCAAGGGTATCCAAGAATTCGACATCGAGGTAAGGGGGGATTCTTCTCATTAACCTCTATTATGGGTTGTATGAATGATTCAATAGAGTTCGTATGTTAGGATTCCGAATTGGATTGTATGTCGGGTTTGGGGCTTTGGGGTTTATAGAACTTTGATTCAATTTAGGTTGTGAATGATGATTGGTGATGAATAATGATGTTAAACATGATTAGAAGTATGTGTAAACGTGCAATTTATGTCGTATGTGTGGTTTATTTTTTCTGAAATTCGTACTGGTATGATTTGAGAACATTTGGGAGGTATAGAATGCTGTTTTCTACAGGTTGGGGTTTCTGAAATCGCCGGTTCGCGCCGCGTGCACAGGGTTGGCGCCGCGAACAGGTGGGCAGAAGGTCAGGATGTTTTGATACGCACAGGTCGCGCCGCGAAGGCGTAACTTTTTCCTCGCTTCGCGCCGCGTGTAGATGTTTGCGCCGCGAACAGCTTTGCAGAGAGCCAAGGATTTTTGGAACACTCAGTTCGCGCCGCGAACCAAGCTTGGCGCCGCGTGCTGTTGCTGTTTAGAATTCTTTTTTTTTAAAGTTTAACGATGTATAACTTTTTAACTGTTAGTCCGTTTGATGTGCCGTTTCGAGCACAGTGAAGCTAATTAAGCGATTTATGCAATAAAATAGTGTTTTGAGTGGTGACTCGAATTTAATTTAAAACACTTGATTTAATTGGTTGTGGTGGCTTATATTGTTATTGCATCGGTTGATGATTATGATTGTTCAGTTGTTTGGTGTTGATGATTAGCATGCGGTATGTGATGCATGCATTTCATAATCATATTGTGGGCTGTATCCCTTATGGTGGTGGGACAGCGGTAGCTAATTCCCATTGTGTGGAATTGGTGAGAGAAGTAGCCGAATCTTTATGGTGGTGGATCGGTGAGATGGGTTATCCCATGTTTGGTACCACATGCATTTAGTTGTATTGCATTAGGTTGTTGTGTATAATTGTAACATGAATGGAAGTTGTCCAATGTTATAATTTGTGTGTATTTTGGTATGAATGACTGTAATTGACGAATGTTGCTATATTATCTGAATATAATTGATTTGGGTGAATAATGTATGGATGAAGTTGTATTGTTTATATTCCTATAACATTTGTTAATGCGAATGAAACTCACCCTTACTGTTGTTATTTTTCAGATTGAGGAGTAGCTTGTGTACTTGGTGAGGATTAGCTCGTCAAGTAGTTCGTTAGAGTCAGTTGGGTCTGTGTCATGCTCTGGTCGTGTAACACCGGGAACGTTATTTTAGAATTGGCTGATAAACTTCTGTTTTGTTTATGGTTGATGGTTGAATTATGAGTCTTCGACTCCAGATGTTTGATTATTCAGTTGTTAAGAATATTCCACTGTGTTAACATGCTACCTGAATAATTTGTGGTTTATTGTTCCTTTATGGCATGACATGAATATTTGTTTATTTTGTTGGCGTTGTAATACCCTTCTTCATGTTTTACTCTGATTTTAATGTTAATTTTCTGCGGGGTTTAGAAGGGTGTTACAATAGTGGTATCAGAGCATAGTCGGTCGTTGAGTCAGAGTCTTAGTGTCGGTTAATCCTTCGTATACGATTAGTGTAAGGTTGATGTTGCACCCCAAAATTTGCCCTCTTTATTGGAGCTATAAGTTAATGATGACGTTTATTTCGCCATCCAAAAATGGAAGAAAAATAATAAAGAGTTTTCATGTGTTAAGGAAGTAAAGTGTGAAAAATGGTTTAAAACCGTGAAAGTACGAGAAAATTCATAAATACTATTTGGAAGGTGATACGAGTTAAGTTCCCGCGTTATCCCCATTGTTTCGACAAGATCTACAACTTTTGTGTTCGGCTCGGGAGCCAATTCTTTAAGGAAGGTCTTCAAATTGGCAAATTACTTGAGGTTTTTGCAGTGAGAAATAGTGCTGAATGTAGGGTTTTGCGCCTCGGAAAATTCATATCTCCTAATCCGCTCGCCGGATTCGCTTGAAAATTTAACTGGAGCTCCGTGGCATCATTACCAAGATTTCATATGTTCGGACCGAAGGCCAATTATGCATGGAAAATTCCCAGAATTTTAAGGATCGTCGTGTTGTTTCGGTAAAAAGTGTGTTTTCGAGCATGTCGCGCCGAGTTCGAAAATTCATAACTTCTTCGATTTTTATCGTATGAAGTCCATTCCGGCGGCATTCTCTCAGAAATTTCGTTAGCTTCGATTCTTCGTCACACATGCCTGTTCAGATTCTGAGCCGAAGATAAGGTTTTATCGAGTTCTTTGAGCGGTACTCACAAAATTTCGCACAGTCGCGCCAGATGAATCGACGTTTCTCGTCATTCAAACAGGCGTAATTTCTTCATCGCTTATCGGATCAATACGATTCTCGCGGTGACGATTCACGAATTTGGTCATCTTCACAGTGGCATCGGTTTCGTTCCGAAATTCAGAGCCGAACCGAGTTTCCTTAAAAAACGAGCCAAAATAAGAGAATTAAGGGCGTTTTGGACATTTCACTATGTTCGCTATATAAGTCATTTTTCTTCACAAATTCTCATAACTGGACTTCACCCAAAAAGATCAAAAACACTTTCTCTCAATTCTCTCTCAATTCTCTTGAATCAAAACCACAAATTACATAAAAATTTTCATCGATATTCATCAATTTTCTTCAAGATCAAGAACAACATGGATTGAAAATAAAAGTTCGGAGTTCGAATTTCTTCTCCTACCTCCCAAGCTTGCGCGCCACTCTCCTCTTCCCTTGGGATTTGCTTTTCGACTTCGCTTTCGTGATCGCGTCGTGTCGTGTCCGTGTTCGCGCGTCGATTTAGATCTCCATCCGGTAAGCTTTCGGATCTTGAATTAAGTGCTTAATTGTTGATTGTTATGTGGATTCGGATCTAAATTCATAATTCGTCGTTGATTAATGTTGATTGATGATGATTGATCGGTGAATTTGCATGTGGATTGATAGAATTGATAGTGATTTGATAAGATCTAATAATGGTTGTATGTGATTAATGATCATTGTTGGTGAATTGTGACATTCGCGCTTCGGATCCGTGATTTTGTTGATGATTGTGTGTGCTTAATTGTTAAAATTCATGTAGATGACTTGTGTCGCACCCAAGGTGTTTGTACAAATGCATGTGGTGAATTTTTGCTTGATAATGTGCCTTGCTTGATGCTTAAGTCATGATTTGAATATGTTGTGTAGCTTAATCACTATTGCATGTGCAAATACTTGTTACCATTGTTGCATTTATGTAATTGTTGGTTGATCGCGACTTTACGTGTCTATAAATCTGATAACTGCAAGTGCACAGTCGTGTCGTGTAGTTTTAAAAGATATCGAATCCACAGGGACTATGAATCGATCTACCGTTATCTAAGGTTACTATGTAAAGCTAGGAGTACTAAAATTTCGATTGTTCCTAAGGGAAAGTGATTGTGAGAAAATAAAGAATAATAATAAAAGACAGGTATCAGTATGTATTTCGTTTAACTACAGGAAATCCGAAGGTTCATTGGCTTTTGCATAATTAAATTAAAAATCTTTACTAATTCCGATTGATTAAAAATCCTCGTCTCAAACTTTCGCTCTGTTGATTCAGACTACTATCCTAATCCTAATGTACGCTTTCGCCATCCCATTAGATTTTAGAAGAGCTTTTTGGAAACAATGTAATTAATAAAATGCCTATTTTACGAGGTTGTTATCTATTTAAATCTCCTAATCTCAAACTTTCGCTCTGTTGACTCGGAGCAAGCTAATACCCCTAACGTACGCTTTCGCCATCCCGCTCGAGTGTAAAAACAATTTTTGAAAATAAATAAGTTCCAATTAGTTTTAATACGCTTTCGCCATCCTTAAAACTAATGTCCTATGTCTACTATCCAGTTAAAGATCTCAAACTTTCGCTCTATTGATTTTAACCTTTGACCGTCCTAATCCCTCAAACTTTCGCTCTATTGGTTTTAAGACTTACTAATTAAACTAGACATATAAACCAAAAATAAGTGATAATTAATAAAACATAATTTAAGCCAATTTATTTCGGATCCCTACGGTTAACTTACTTTACATACCGACACCTTTAGTAATTTAGCCAGACATATTAATACGATTAAACATGCATAAATCGGTTCGGTTCATAATAATAAGCATATTAAATGGCATATAATATATCATGCAAATAAATAATATAAATAAGGCGGTAAATAAAAACCTGAATTAAAATAAATCTGAATTGAATTGAATCTTGAAGTACTTGAACTTCCACCACAGGTTGGCTGGATCGTTCTTCGGAATTTAAATGGCAGAAAATAAAAACAAGGAAATAAAGCGATAAATCTAACGTAAGGTTAGATTTATGAAAAAGTTCACAACAATTTCCAGTGTAGAAATCGTTGTGAGAAAATAGACGGTTAAATGAAAACAGAATAAGGAAAAGCAGTTCGCGGTACAATTTCGGCAGCACTTCGTTGGCAGGAAATCGGACAGTTTGGACTGAAGTGACTGCCTCTATTTATAGGTGAGGCTTTGCAGTTGCTTTGCGTGAAAAACGGAACTTTTTGCAGACCGGGACTTGGAGACGTGCGTCTCCGATTCTTCAGGGAGTGGCCTTGACTGACTTGAGACGTGCGTCTCAAGTGGAGATTCTTTAGGGAGGTGGAGACGTGCGTCTCCCCTTTGCTGAGGTGGCAGAGACGTGCGTCTCTGCTTACTAGTGTGGCCTGGGTTGCTTCCTTCGTGGGCTGGATTGCTCTTTTGGGCCTTTTGGGTCCTAATTGCACCCCTCTTTCGTTTCAGCACCCCTTTTCGTCTTTTAAGCATAAATATTGGTCATTTAAGCTCGATTTTCTTTCCTTTTCGCAAATAGTCGTAATTGAAGTGTAAAACCTGAAACAAAGCAAATACACGCGTAATATCATAATAAATTAACATAATAAACGGAAAATGCTATAAATATCTATGGATTTTAGGCTAAATATACGATATAAAATCGTGTTATCAAAATAACTTATCAGGAATGTAAATATATTCACTCTTCACAAACATACACTTACCAACCCGTTATACTCAACCTACGATACTCATCTATGTTATCACGTATCTCTCACATAAGCGTCCATCTCTGGAGCACAAATGAGATCATCTCACAACTAAGGTTATCTCTAACGCGAAGCTGCGAGAACATCCGTATTCTCGCGTCGGCGATCTCTCGCGCGCCGCTCAAACACGAAAGCATTACGTACAGATACAATCGGTGAATGCTAGCTCTAAATCTATCTCTAGAGTTCAGAACCAACAGATAATCATCCTAGATAAGGATTCAAGAAGTTTATCTCTAAAGCAACCCAAATCCCCAGCATAGAGCAAAAATCCAGGATAACAATCAACATAGATTTGTAAAGAAAGTTAAATATAACTTTATAATCGGTAAATCGGTAAATATACATAAGATTCGAGTAAATATACAAACAAAACCCAACACAAAAGAAATACACAGAGAATAGAAGAGATAAACCAAACATCTCGCGGGTTGTCAGCTCCGGTTGATGAGAAATCCACCTCCGATCTTCCAAGTGCATGACCCAATGTTGTTTTCTAAGCTAATCCTACTCTAAGAATGAAAATGATGGAGTTGGAACCAAAAACTCTCCAAAACCATAACCTAGAAATGTTACAAATGAGGAAATATAAAGACAAGTTCTGCTACGGCCGCTTAGCGGCCAAATCTCGCTTAGCGGGCTACACGTATTCACAAAATATCTACAACAGTAAACAGGCCTCCGCTTAGCGGCCAGAACCACCGCTTAGCGGCCAAGGAAAATTGGCTCGCCCCTGGAAAGCGCGCTTAGACGCCGCTCAGCGGCGCTCCCTGCACAAAACTTGCTTATTTGATCCAAAATCGCGCAATCGGAGCCGTGCCTTCGACACTTTATTCCTCGAGGCTCCAATAAGCATGAATACCTATAAAAACAAAGGAAAAACTATTAAACGGTATATAAAACATATGAAGACTAAATAATGTGAATATATACACAAAAGTGGGGATTTTATTACAAAAACGGAATGAATAGAATCGATAAGTGCCACAATTATATACTCAAAATAACAACATTTTGGCACTTATCATTTATTTGCCAAGAACAGAAAGTATAAATGTGAAGAGGTAATCAGTCAGAATGACCTAGTGTGAGTAGCAAATTCTAACTGAAAAGCTGGTAAGTACTTTGACGGGAGACTTAGTACTTATTAGGTTTAGAACCTGGTTGCTGAGAAGAAGTTCTTCTAAACCATGAGTTCTAAATTATCTTCACACATCAAAGAAGAAGGCAAGAGTCTCTAATGTGGGATACTGACTCTGTTAAATATCTTGATGGGAGCTGGATATTTACTAGGTCTGTATAAAACAACCCAGACGTGTATATTGAAGATCAATTTATGATTATACAATCATAGTTTCTTCTATTTCAAGTTACAGACTGTGGCAATCTGGATCTTGTGTAACAAGCAAACTGAGGTTTCTAACTTGGAATCTGTGGCAAATTCCAAATGAAGGGAACTTCAAGGACGAACATCGAAGATGTCCTAAAGTTGCAAATCTCAGGGGGAGTAAAAGAGTATGAAGATCAGCAAAGACAATGTTTTTCTACTTCTATCCATTTGAAAAGTCTCTCAAAGACTAATCTTGAAGAAAGAAGAACAAAGTCACACAAAAAACCTCAGAACATAACTCAAGTCATGTTTATTCTCAAAGACTAGTAAAGAATATTCTTTGCATTATCATCTGACGACATGAATTGATGGTGTGCATCACTTGTTCTGATCTAAGTGCATGATCCAAGCTATGCACAAGTCCACCTGGTGCAGTTTGTTCTCAAATAACATTTCTTGATTAAGACTTTGGGTAAAGTCCAGGTATGTTGTTTAAATTGCTCAGGATTATAGAGTCTTTTTGTTTTGTTTGAGTCCCTCATGTTCTTCTTTTGGATATGAGAAGTGTCTAGAGTCTAGGTTATGATTGTCTAATTGAGTCAATCATAGGGTTTAAGGGTAGTGTTTAGGCATTGTTAAGTCTGAGGTCATTCTTTACAACTGTTTGGTAAAGAATAAAGAGTCTTGTTTCGAGTCGTGAACACAATTCGTTTCTTTTGTTCCAAGTCCTCTATAGAGAAGTGTTATCTCTTTGGATAGTCAGAGTTTGTTTGAGTTCAGATGAACTTGTGTCTTAGGTATCAACATCACAAAGTACATATTTCCTGGTAGAAGGACTGGGAATATACAGAAGTTTGAAAAAGCAACATTATTGTCTAGAGTGGCAGTTTGGGCACAATGTGGATTAGAATGGGCAGGTTCTGATCTGGATGTAAGTAATGTGTTCTGGCCATACATAATTACTTTCATGATGAAGACTTCACTTAGTGAAGATGACTATGAAGACAAAAGTTCTATGATCAGATCAACACAGCCAAGGATAGAGGAGAATCTCTTCTGTTCAAGGAGTGTGTTAATCAATGCGTGAGATTGAAAAACACCTTATCAAGAAGGATTTCGAAGTGTCTTAAGCAGACCATGATATGATTCAAACATGGTAGGGTTATGCTCAACAAAATTCAAGGAGTGGCAGTTCTGTCTGTTGAGATTCTGGCAACCTCTCTGTGTGTGATTCTAGTATCAAGAGGTCATTTGTTGATCATTTCTGAAGGAGATAAGTTCTTAGGCAAGGGTCTGTTGAAAAGGGGATGAAATTTGTGAAGAATACTAGTAGTACAAATGTCAGACACAATGTTATGACATTCTACTTCTGGTGTAAGTATTTAGTGTGAGGAATAAATTTGCTATAATGAGTGTGTTCAGCAGGATTGTTGAACAGAGGGTGCGGCTCTTGAAGATATGAATACGAGTCTTATATTTTCCGTTCATCATTTCAAGCTTATTCTGTTGGGGACGCTCAGACTATCTCGGATAGGGGGAGTAACTTCTTTTGTCAAGAAAAATTCTTGGTTAAAAATACTTTTACATCATGAAGAAAATGTGATACTTTTGTCAGTTATTTGAATGGTTCAAGATAACCATGTGCAACTGGTAACCACTATTCCTTCTATTCACTAATGAGGTAGCTGTGTGCTAACAGTCTCAAGGTGTCCAAAACAACAGAAGTCTATGTCTATGACTAAGTGAGTAAGTAGGGAGTCTGTTAATTGGTCCAAATGATGCTCTGTCTTAATCTTTTACAGAATCTTGGGCTATGTGCCTGAAGGAAAGAAAAGTGACAATGTCTGACATAATGTCATGACATGTTTAAAGACATTGAATCTTCAAAGTCAAAACAAGGAAATTTGAATTGAAGTTTATCTACACATCAGCGGTTGGTGTAAAGTTCATTCAATGACTATGCATGCACTGGTAATTCAAGATAACTCCTATCAGAAAAACAGTCAAAAACTGCTTTGGAAAGAGTAATAGCTTATGGAACTGTTTCCTAATTAACCGTTTGACCATTGAACAAGACCCAAGACCATCGTTATTTCCTAAAATCTCCATTTGCTATATAATAGCATCTACGTGAATTGCAGAAATCAAACTCTCAAAATGTCGTTCGTGTGCGTTCTTGTGAGTCGAGTCTGGGTTTGGTATTGTGATGGATTGCTATACCAAAACCATCTCAGAAAAAGAAAAACACGGGCTGGGGATGTTGATGGTCTCTACCATGGGTTTTTCTGCAATAACAACAAAGATGTTCCACTATATACAACCTTCAGTATAGGAATCATGTTCGTTGTTATTTGTGATCTGAGTTATGAACACAATTGTGATTTGTGTTCGGAGTTACTAGGACTGGTGGACAGTTTTCACTCAAGTCCTCTCTCAAGGTCTATGCTAGGATTCAGTTTCTGGTACAAGACTAAGGAAGGGGTCTCTTATGCCACCATTGGTCCTCCAAGACGCAGTGCTTCTCCCATCGTCTTCCTCGTGAACATCAGTTTTGCATGAAGGTGTTCCACTGCATATTATGACATGGGTTCTATCTTTGTAATATTATGTCTAAAAAGGTGGAGAAGAATACCATCTTCTTGATCTTGCTACTGTAAAAAGGTTTTTGTAGCAAATTGACGATGGTATCATGTGGTTCAAGTCCTGAAGAACAGAAGGTAAACCCAATTCTGAGAATGTAAATTATGTTCTTCCTTGGTGTCTTGAAGTTTTTATGTTTTTGCTGCACTTTTATGTTTTAGCCAAAATATGCCAAATGGGGAGATTGTTAGTGCTTTTATTGGCAGATTGGCATCTATGTTTGACTAAAACATAATAGCAGTAAAACATAATATTAATGTGAATCTTGCAAGTGTAAAACTAACCACAGGGTTAAGCAAGATGTTAGAAGGAATGTCATGACATCAACTCATGACATCGCGTCTACAGAACTGGAAGGAAGATTCAGTTTGTACTTAACAGATACAGAATATTCTATGTGAATATTATGTATTCCTATGTGGCGCATATTTAAAGGTCAAAAGAATAACTGAAGAATCATATCAGAAGATTGAAGATTCAGGAAGAATCAGATCAGAAGATTGAAGATTCAGCAATTTCTAATTTAGGAAACTCATGATTAAAAGACCTTATTTGTAGCAAAATATTTTCTACGTATTTGTAATAGCAAAGTGCTGCGATTTGTAAGCCCAAATCCAATTGGGATCAGGTTATAAATAAGAAACTTTTGTAACCTAGTTGAATATAGAAAACCTGGTTTTAACGATGTAGTCATTAGGGTTTCTATAGGTACACCACCCAGGTTGTGGGTTGGCTGCCTTGTCCTTCTCGAAACCTGTAGGTTAGAGAAGTGATTGTCCTCACTCGAAACCTGTAGGTAAGAGTTGAGTATTGTAAGCTTGATTGAAGCTGTGAAGCAAGATCAAGTATGTGTTCATTGTTAATTGTGTAAATAGCTGTTGCAGGGTTGTAACAGTTAGGTATCACCAGGGAGTGAGCAGAGGTTTTCTTATCTTGGATGGAGTTCTGAGATAAAGGTTGCATTTGGTAGTGACTAGGTAAACCAGAGGTTGTTTATCTGTAAACCAGAGGTAGTTTATATAAAATAGTACTACTGATAGTGGGTTCTTCTTCTTGGCTTGGTAGCCCCCAGAATAGGTAGTTAGACCGAACAAGGTTAACAATTAACTGTGTTATTTATCTTCTGTATTGTTTGTTCAGTTATGAATGTTATGACTTTGGTTATAACATCAGGTTCAGAAGTGTTAGCTGTTCCTATACAGAACCATGTAAAAATTATAATTTGGTTATGTATGCTGAACGTGTGTGATCTCAGGTTTCATTGACTCTTTTCTAAAGAGTAATTAAATAATGGGGGATCCTTCTATTCTGCTTGTGCTGCATTAATAACAGATCAGATGTCTTGACATCGGGATTGACATCCGAGTCTGTAAACCAGAATTTTCAATTGTGATACATGATTTAGTGATATACGTGAATTTGTGATAATGATGGTTTATGTGCATATTTGGAATAATAGTATTGGGTCCTTTTGAATATTATACTCCTTGAGCTTTGTTGCATACTTAAGCATTTGAAATATATTGGATAATACTATTTACATGATTATGCAAGGTGTGATGAATTCCTATGATTTTTAATTAAATCATTGTACTTTATTATACTTTTCATAATGATTTGAATTCTCACCCTTCTGTTTGAATGTTGCCCTTTATTGGTAACATGCAGGTTCTGACGATTAGTAGCTCGTTCGAGGTTTAGCTGGAGAGCGTCTGCGTTTATTGGGTGATAAGGTATTGAGTCAATGCTCTGGTCATGTAACACTGGGTTGAGATTAGTATTGTTGAACTCATGTTTGTTTTGGATATGTATTATGATATCATCTTGTGAACATGTATGTTTTGTTATTTGTTGTTGAGAGGCTATATTGCTGAATATCTTGGATATGACGTTATATTATCATGTGGATTATTATTGAGATATGATTATGGGATGGGACATGATCATTTATGAAATACATGAGAATTTATTATTTCCGCTGTGAATGCACATTCTTGATGAATTATGTCAAGTGAAAAGTGTTACCTTGATGACCATGTGTAATTGTATATTTGATGATGAATGAAGTTGGTTTTTGAAAACTTTTAGTTTTTGGAAACGTCGATTTAAATCCCTTTGTTTATATGCATACTTATTTACTCTGATTATATGTTAAATATTTGGGCTATTAGAAAGGGGTATTACAACTACCACTATGACGCCTTTAATGTATTAATTCATTATCATATTCAATCAGGTTCTACCATATTAATCCTACACTGCTAAATATATGAATCCTGCAATTCTTTATTTTCTGTTACACAGTTCCTATACTAACTTACTGATTTAATTAATTCTAGCTCATGCCATACCTTCAATCCAAACAAATAATTAACTAATAATAAGCTAATGGTATTACTTATGTCTCTAATACGTACCTACAGGATTCAATGTATAAATATAATACACTACAACCAAATCACAAAAAAACAAAATGGACAAAATGGAAACCTGGGGCGCCCACCCTCCTTTTTTATGACCTGGGACGACCATCTTAATGGCATGGGGCGCTCATCCCTTGTATGGGGCGCCCACCTCCTAATTATGTGGCCCCTGCCACTTTCCTTTATCAATTTGGGGCGCCCGCCCCTTATATGGGTGCCCCCCAAACTCCAGCTTCGTCTTCTTCGTTTCTTTCCAGCGTTTCCAGCAACTATAACCATATTTTTTTTCCAGTTTTCTTCAATCAATTTTGCATCATCCAACACAATAATGTTTCCTGCAACGACCAATTTTCACAGTCTCGATTAATTAACCAAATCAACAACAACTAAATACACGACAACCATTAATTGACCAATGGAACAACAACATCAACTATATTTTCAGCACATCACCGAAACAACAAAATTCACAGCAAACAACCAAACAAAATCATGGCATCAATTTATACAACCTAACCCCACATACGGTCTATCATATACCCAGTTATATAGATTGAATCCCACCCTTACTTTGGATTGACGATTATTCTCTAATAATTTCCGGTCGAATTCCGATTAAACCTTGCTTTGCCTCTTTTGCGTGATCAATCCTCCATGACTCTTTTTCCTCTTTGCACCAACTCACGTAATCTCCAGCAAACCCTTGTTCTTCCTTTTTTTCCTTTAAACCTCTTTCTCCACGTACTTCCACTTCCCAAAAGCCCTCTTGTTCCCCTTAATTCATAATAATAATAGTATTATTTAATCTATTGGGCCTAATTCTTACACCTCCAAATTTCTATTTATCACACAACAATTAAGACCAACTAAATAAATAATATTATAATATTCAAATATTATTTCTAATATTATTTCTCCGATTAAACCGATTAATTACTCGACTATCAACTTAACCGTCCAAGAAACATACTAATCCAACTGCGCTTCTTAGAATAATAACGATAATTTCTCAACTTCGACTAATTCCAACAAATAAATCTTTAATTAATTTAATTAAATAATTAATTAAATTCGGGGCGTTACAACTCTCCCTCATTTAGGATATTTCCGTCCTCGAAAATCTATCCGACACAACCATCCTCAATTTCGCTTCCAATTTTCTGATTCTCAGTTGTGTTTGGCAACACTCTGACTACTACTTTTCCGATACTACAACAACTCAATATGATTTCAATCCAAGACACACGTGCTAATCCTCCAACGTCTCCGCAACCCAATTGTTAATAACTCATCAACCACTTCCACAATACCTTGGCATTTCAACTATAAGGTAGCAACAACCATAATACACTTACACTTGGGTATTCAACGTCACATCACTCATAACGACATTCTAAACACCAATCACATACACGACTTCGTTCCTATAATTGTACCTGTCAATTCTTAACAAACACCAACAACTCTATTTATTTCATCGTATCATTCTTATAGTGACATAATCTTAACCAATATGATCACTTCGTCCGATCAAGAAATAATATTCATCATCTACAGTAACTAATAACAACATCATGACAACTAGAACATAATCATTAGAACGGTAACTCACTAGCTGAACTCAACGGATATACGCACAACTCCCCATAAACCAACAAACATAATACACTCTTATTAATTCACATCAACTAGTGAGCAACTATCTTCATGACGTAACGTCCATCACTTTATGCACTATTAAGATAGCAAGTCAAGTCTACACCATCCATCACGATCTCGTTTATTATCAACAAGAGATTAAGGGTGATCAGTTCCTCAATTTGCTAATAGATAGCCGACAACCATAATGGAGTATAAACCATCATTACTAACATTAATAGCGTTCTTTTCCAACTTGTACTCAAGCCACCTAAAGCACCATAATTCCATAATTCAAGCCACCAAAATCATCTGAACAAGCTAACACTAACGTCTTGTAGCTACATACTAATACAGCTCTGAAGATAACATCAGACATAATTTCTTTACACTATTACCAACACTTCTATTCTTGGAATCATACTCTTTGCATTTCCAACTATGACTCGCGGTTCAAAAGATTCCAATAACTCTAAAAACTTCTACAACTATTACAATCATCTCAATAATCCCACGAAAAGGTCTACTATAATCCGTCACTTTATCACGATTCAACACCGACATCTTATGCAAGGCTACTCAACTGACAACTTCATAATCCACCAGCAACACTGATACATCGCAACTTTCTAAATTCTATCTCCTAGAAATAACCATCAACTACGTCTAATCATCCTCCTTCAAGACGCTTCAACTTAATTAACAACCAAAGTCTTAAATCCAAGTCACCTTAGATTCGGGAAACCACAAACTCCAATAACACTTGCAATGTCGCCAACAACAGCCTACTGAACCAACATCTTACAAATGAAATACAACTAAGAAGCGAAGGTTCTCCCCCACTTATATTCAACCCAACCCCTGCACACAATCGATAAGAAAGCAATAAGCACCGACAGTGTTGTACACACTTTTCGCGTACTAAGGAATAAACAACATTAGACAACACTCGCCGGACAGGCCGGCCTGCTTTGATACCACTAATGTAACACCCCAAATCTACCCGGTAATTATAACAAAATTAGAGTGATAACATTTTGACAAAACAATGGTATATCACATTTCAACATAAAACAAAACTTGTAATTGCATACTTTTGTAGATACATAGCATTCAGATTAACAATTAACGACATATTTTATTCTTTCAAGGCAAAACAACCCTTTTATTAATTACGCAACGGTATCACAACTTTCAACTTAATTATCTTTTACAAATTTATTCAACCAAAAAAGGTTTAAACTTATAATTACTCAACAACTAAAGTAGTAACAACAAAATTGAAACAATTATCATTCATCCCCCTGAGTGCTACGTATCAGAGCAACTAAACCGACTTGGACTGACAACTACTAATTTTTCGTTCTTGAAAGCCTGCACGTTACTAGTATAAAGAAAACAGCGAAACAAATTAAAAGGGGTGAGATATCAACTAATATAAACAAGTGTATGATAAACAGTATATTAGATTAGAATCATACAAATTTCACCACTTTATAACAACAATTATACAACAACAAACAAACAACTTAGATCAACACAACTTAATAACAACAACAACTTAAATCAATAGAAACATACATATAACAACTAATAAATATACAACTTCAAATGCGACTCAACTATGCACATGCATGTGGTACCGTTGGAGCATAACTCCCAACATAGAAATTGCCAATTTATCGAGGCATCAAGGCATAAGCCTTCGTCGCAAATTTGCCATTCCAAGCCAACGTGGTGAGCATAGCTCCAACTTAAAATTTCCAATCCGGGCCAACTCAAAGATGCAAATGTATGAATGCAACAATCACATACAACAACAGTCATTGCAAGGCATAGGCTTACATCAACACTGTACCAATAAACAGAGGTACTCAACGTCGCTTCAACACTGGCCATAGGCTTACAACTTAATCAACTTATCAGCAAACATTTATAACAACAGCAGCTCAACAATAACAACGTATTCCATATACGTGAACAATAAACAACAACACAATTCCATAAACTGGAACAATTCAACTTAATTCGACTTCACAGGCAAATCAACTTATTCGACATAATTCCAAGAAGACAAACCAACAAAAAATACCTACAAATATATACGAATTACTCCGACCATTTTCGACTACAAATCGGTTAACTAATTATACCGGTTAAATCTACTATTTGGTACTGCTTTTTTATACTGTTATTACCACTATTTATTTATACTGCTCCTAATACATTGTTCTTCTGTTAAAAATTACTACCCTGCTAAATTACCTTACTTCTGCTAAATTAGTAGACATGCTATTGAGACTTCTGTCAAATATTCACCAGGTCATTTTACTGCTACTCAACATGTACTGCTAACAATTACACTACTCTGTTATATTGCTTCTATTGGTATACCACCTCAGTCAAATTAATCAACTATTACCACTATAACACCTTCAATGTATTAATTCATTATAATATTTAATCAGGTTCTACCATATTAATCCTACACTGCTAAATATATGAATCCTGCAATTCTGTATTTTCAGTTACACAGTTCCTATACTAACTTACTGATTTAATTAATTCTAGCTCATGCCATTCCTCCAATGCAAACAAATAATTAACTAATAATAAGCTAATGGTATTACTTATGTCTCTAATACGTACCTAGAGGATTCAATGTATAAATATAATACACTACAACCAAAACACAAAAAAACAAAAAGGACAAAATTGAAACTTGGGGCGCCCACCCTTCTTCTTTATGAGCTGGGAAGACCATCTTAATGGCATGGGGCGCTCATCCCTTGTACGGGGCGCCCACTCCCTAATTATGTGGCCCCTACCACTTTCCTTTATGAATTTGGGGCGCCCGCCCCTTATATGGGTGCCCCCTAAACTCCAGCTTCGTCTTCTTTGTTTCTTTCCAGCGTTTCCAGCAACTACAACCATAATTTTTTAAAGTTTTCTTCGATCGATTTCGCATCATCCATCACAATAATGTTTTCAGCAACAACCAATTTTCACAGTCTCGATTAATTAACCAAATCAACACAACAACTATATACACGACAACCATTAGTCAACCAATGGAACAACAACAACAACTATATTTTCAGCACATCACCGAAAAAACAAAATTCACAGCAAACAACCAAACAAAATCATGACATCAATTTATACAACCTAACCCCACACACAGTCTATCATATGCCCGATTATAGAGATTGAACCCCACCATTACCTTGGATTGACAATTGTTCTCTAATAATTTCCGGTCGAGTTCCGATTAAACCTTGCTTTTCCTCTTTTGCACGATTAATCCTCCATGATTCTTTTTCCTCTTTGCAGCAACTCACGTAATCTCCAGCAAACCCTTGTTTTTCCTTCTTTTTCTCTAAACCTCTTTCTCCATGTATTGCCACTTCCCAAAAGCCCTATTGTTCCCCTTAATTCATAAAAATAATAGTATTATTTAATTTATTGGGCCTAATTCTTACACCTACAAATTGCTATTTATCACACAACAATTAAGCCCAACTAAATAAATAATATTCTAATATTCAAATATTATTTCAAATATTATTTCTCCGATTAAATGGACTAATTACTCGACTATCAACTTAACCGTCCAAGCAACATACTAATCCAATTGCGCTTCTTAGAATAATACCGATAATTTCTCAACTTCGACTAATTCCAACAAATAAATCTTTAATTAATTTAATTAAATAATTAATTGAATTCGGGGCGTTACAATACGTGGCCGGATCTTTTTGTGGATAGGATGCACGATTTCGAAAGGTTAAACAACATCGAAAAGGAATCAAATGCCGAAAACTCAAGATTAGAACCTCTAATAGATTTAGCCGGTGACAGTTCTTTTGATGTATTTATCTAGTTTCAAAGTGTAATATATGCACTCTATAACATTGCAATATAATCCTTTTTTGTGTTTATGGGTTTGTGTCTATGTGTTTCAAAGTGTTTATGTTTTTGTGTTTTAAGTTGCTACTGCATTCAGTTCTGCAAAAAAATCTAACAGGGAAACTTCTGTAGATGTATCTACGGTATGGTCTAATATTGAAAATTATGGGCGTTTACCGTAGATGCATCTACGGAACGGAGAAATCTATGACCCTTCCGTGGATATATCTACGGAACATTCTGTGACAGAAATTGCGTGGTCCATAATCACCAAAGACTTCTCTAAAATTGGGGTTTCTAGGGTTGAATTATTACACACAAACACAAACCCTAAACACAAACACAAACACAAACACAAAAATGGCTCACATAAGGCCTTGTTCAAGGCAGCGAACATCATCCAAGCGTCTCGATCCTGAAACAGTTTATCGGAGAAGGGATGTGCATGTTATTTTCTCTTCTGTCAACCCCCCCATGCCGGTTTAATTTTGGAACATCCATTCCTTCGACTAACTCCAGAGGACTCTGATGTCTTTTTTAGAGGGGGAGTACAAACCCAGCGAAGTCATCAGAAGGATCCAGAGGCTTAGAACAAGGACCTCGTCTGAGACCGGAGAAAAGGAACGTTGGTGGAATGAAGTGGAAGGCGACGTTGATTCCATTCTAATGATGCATGGATCTGATGACATTGTTTTAATTGTTGCAATTTCTTAGATCTCTTAGTTTTCTTAATTTTCTGTTGGAAAATTCGATATATCTTTTAATCAATGTTAATTTTAATCAATGAATGGATGTTTTTTCGTTACAAATGTTATTGTTCTGATTTTTTAGTTTAGTTTAGTTTCTTTTATGCATCTACGTAAGTCTTCCGTATGTGCATCTACGGAACAAAACAACATTAAAATAAAAAAAGAGGTGCTTCTAGAAATACATCTACGGAAGCATGAGGACATTTTGGTCAATTCGGTGGTGCGTAAGAAGGTCATGGGGTGGGATGAGAAATTGTCTATATTTATCCCTATATACCATAAAAGTAAAATCTTTACTATATTCATTACTATTACTTATAGTAAATACAATTTTCCTATATATATTTATCACTATAACTATAAAAGTAAAATCTTTACTATATTCATTACTATTACTTATAGTAAATGCAATTTTCCTATATATTTATCACTATAACTATAAAAGTAAAATCTTTACTATATTCATTACTATTACTCATAGTAAATACAATTTTCCTATATATTTATCGCTATATACCATAAAAGTAAAATCTACTATATTCATTACTATTACTTATAGTAAATACAACTATATACCATAAAAGTAAAATCTTTACTATATTCATTACTATTACTTATAGTAAATACAGTTTTCCTATATATTTATCACTATATACCATAAAAGTAAAATCTTTACTATATTCATTACTATTACTTATAGTAAAAGTAAAATCTAAAAATTGGATTCCTTTCCTAAAAATTTCCCTTTTGTATTAAGGGCGACAACGTTTCAGTTTATAAAGCCTCCACATTTTCAGTCCATCACCACTTCAGTCTGAAACACTTCTCTCTCACTTTCTTTCAATTTTGTTGCTTGTGTTGTGGCAATTCAAAACTATGTATGCTGTTCCACTTCGATGGTGCCCTCCCACTAATTCCAACATCGATTTTGATTCCTCTTCACCACAAGCCAATGGCAGTGAGGTTAATCCTAGCAGAATACGAGAAATACATCATAATGTTCCCCCAACCAATAACATGGATTCCAATTCCTCTTCACCACAAACACAAACCAATGGCAGTGAGGTTGATGCTAGCGGAATTCCAATTGTTGGAAAAACCTGCCATCAGGTTGGTTTCTCTGTCTCCATATATTATATTTCATTATAGGATGGCTAGTTAGAACTTAGAAATAGTGTGTCTTGGATTTTTAGTTTTGAAGTTTATTTTGATGCTAACGTGTTTGTTTGCTTGGGTTTCTATTCTACATTGAAGTGCCACCAGAAAACAAGGGATGTTGTTGCAACATGTAAGAATCCGAGAAATGGAAAGCCTTGTGTAATTAAGATTTGCCACAAATGTCTTTTGAATAGGTTTGATTCACTCTCCTTTTTCATTTTTAATAGTATCATTTATTATGTGTTTTTTTTATGCTGACGGATTTTATATAATGAATTTAGATATGGGGAAATAGTGAATGAGGTAAATCGACAGACAAATTGGATGTGTCCAAGATGCAGAGGCATCTGCAATTGCAGTTCGTGCATGTACGTTGTGCCTTGATTATGTGTTTTGAATTTAGAGTTGTAGTTTTTATTTATGCAATTTTGTGTGTTTGTTTTGAAAGAAGCGTGATTTGTAGGAAAAAAAGAGGTCAACGACCTACTGGTCCTCTAGCACATAAAGCCAAGGCATCTGGTTTCAATTCTGTGTCTGAAATGCTTATAAACGGCGCTTCTGAAGATTTAGAGATGAACAATGTTAATAATGCCGATGTTGTGCCTTCAAATGAAGCTACTTTGGTAAAGGTAAGTTAAGTTCCTTTTCCCCTATATTTGTTGGTTGACACAATAATTCACTTTATTGGATGGTTAATAGGATTTCTCTTCATGTAAGCTATTCAAACTAATTATGAAAAGAGAAAATTTGTGTTGATTATCATACAAGGTTTAATGTTTGATTGTTATATACTGCAGGAGGTTATACTAGATCGATCAGAGAAAACTCGAACTGAAAACTCCCTAGGTGACATGACTCAGAGGCAGATGGATGGTCCCGAGGCTTCTTTGGCTTCAAATGGCTTTATCATCAATCCTACTACATAAGGTGTTAAAGAATGATTCAAATACATTGGCATGGTGCTTCAATTAGAAATTACTGCCATTGAAGAGGTTGACAAGTTTCAGAAACAGATTCTAGCATTACAAACTTGGAAAGATTTTTTGAAAAGCTCTTATGATAACTCCATTGCTAAATGGGAAGCTTTAGAACATATCAAGGATTTGAAATAATTTCCATTTTGCTATTAATGATGAGGAAACTTGTCGCTTGATAGCAGAAGCAGGTCTAAAATTATTCCGAGACTCGAGAAGCATTGTAATTTGTAACAGTTGAAAGATTATTTTTATTGGTTTAAATGATTCTGAAGTAAGAATAGGCTTGGAATTCTTGTGTACTCTTGTTTTGCAGCAAGCACCAAATTATGTGACTGATTAAATTTAGACAATATTGTTAGATTAAATTAAATCCGAAGCATAGGTGATGTTGTGTATACAATTATTGTAAGAATATATGTCAATTTTAGTTTAGACAGATTCAATATGTGATATTTACTATATTATATACAACATGACTAATGTATATATTCATAACTCTTATTTATTTATGGTTCAATATTTTAGGTTCTGTTACAAGTTTGTGCATTTTTTATTAATAAGGAGAAACAAAAAGTTGAATATTATACGAGATTGGTGTCCATCAAATGGATGGTAAAGTCGAGTTTTCATTTCCGTATAGTCAGTGGCGGAGCCAAAAAAAATTTGAAGCCTGGGCAAAAAATTAAAAGACAGTAAATTTAACACTGTATATAATATAAATACGACAAATTTATATAGTGAACGAAATTCTGCAAATTTATGCTGTGAATAAAATTTAAAGACTGTAAATTTACATTGTCAACAAAATTATTGTTTAAAATAAACCAAGATCATAATATCATAAGCATCCCAACACAAACCAAGATCAGAAACCTTGTTAGTTAACAAAGCCAAACAAAATTGAAACACAAAAAATTATATAGGAGAAGAGAAAGTCGTCGGAAGTCGTAAATAGCTCGCATAAACCGCAACAACAGTAACCATGAAGAAAAAGAAATAGAGGGCGGAGACGGAGTCACGGTCGCGGTTACGGAGATGGGAGGAACCGTCTCCACGTTTTGCAGTTTTCTGTTGTTTTTTTGCCCTTTTTTCTTTTTTTTCTACCCTAACGCATTTCTAAAAATACCCCATGCAAAACCGAAAATATATTTTCGGTTCATACATTTTTTAAGTTACACTAACGTAAAACCGGAAATGCACTTTCGGTATAAACCTGAAATGTATTTCCAGTTTTTAATAAACAATAACATGCAACTCACTTTGTAAGTATTGATCAATGCAAATTATAGTATTAATTATCTTTTTGAAATAAAATTATAGTTATCTTCTCTTTTGTCTTATTAAAAAATACTTATAGTATCAAAACAATCAAAGAGGAAACATAGTGTTATTTTTAATATCCCATATATTTTACTAGCTAGCTACAGCAGAAAAAATATTGAGCATTTTTCTTGTATGGTAATGTAAAATTTGTAAATAGTGAAATAAAGACAAAAATTCATTCAATCAAAACCAAAGTGCAGTAGCTCTCGAGTATAGAGTTGATCTAGATTAATTGATTAGTGTAATAGATTAATTAAACTAAAATGAGTTTGTTATTCATTTTAAATTTTGAGAGAGCTCACTATAGTTTTCCTTACTTCTGCGACCTTGAATCTAAAGAGTTGTTATGTTATTGTTTATTAGGAACCGAAAATATATTTTCGGTTTATACCAAAAGTTTATTTGAGGAATAAATTTATCTGTAAAATAATGCGAATTCGAAAAACAAATGAATTATATGTTTGGGGAGATGTGCACCGAAAATATAATTTTAATTTTCAGAGACAATTTTAGAATTTCACGTGGTACACTATATGGTAGAATAAAAAATACTTTAATTTTTTACCTAAATATATTGGGCCAGAGCCCGGGCAGTTGCCCAGGGTGGCCTTATGGTGAAACCGCCACTACGTATAGTAACACATTTGTTGTGTATGGTGCGTTAAATGCAAAAATCTTCTTCTTAACTAGTTCTATTTTCTAGAGATTATAATGTCAAACATTTGGTGAAGTTTCTGGAATATCAGGCGGCTACTTTATGTTGAACGCAAGATTGTTAGGGATGTGAACTCAAGAGTACCGGTACAAGTTCTTTTAGTAAGGAACTGATAGCTTTTATTCATGTCAACGACTGAGAATAGTAGTAGTGGAATGAGTTAAAGAGTTTGATCTTCCTCCCAAAAAAGGATATAGAAGGTTAATAGTCATTTATTTTAATGGTTGTTGCAGTGAACTAGAGAATTAGTTCCTCAAGTCTAGTTAATTCGACAGCTTAAGACGAGTCATACACGAGCTTTCGACAGCTTAACATGAGTCACACGCTAGATGCAAATAAGATGTCTTTATGCTTTTCAGCAGCCTTTTTGTCCGAGTTTTTCAACAGGTATAGTACGAGTGCCATACATATGTCCTTAAAACTACTTTTCCAAAAATAATCAGCACTAACACTGATAATTATTCCACAAATTGTGCTCTTATAATCTTTTGTTGTTACCCGAGCTACGAAATACATTCATTATCATACTAACTTAATTGATTAAATATATATGCAAAAGTATTTATGTGAAATGTTTTTCTTGTTATATATTTTTGAATCTATTATAGAAAAATTGCTAGTCTAGTATTTATAATTGAACATTATTATTACAATATATTTTTTATATTATTATGAAAAATTAATTTCTGTAAATAAGTTTATTTTTTATAAATATTTTATCATTTTTTTAAGGGTTAATACTACTTTACCCCCCTGCCATATAAGCGAGATTCGGTTTACCCCCCTCTTAAAAAAAAACTTATTGGACAAACCTTGCAAAATAAAGATTCCATCAAATTTGACCCTGATCAGTTTTTTTGGCCAAGATTCTTAGAATCTTGCCTACGTGGCATTTTTGGTAGTGCTGACTGTACAACACATTGCTTATGTGGCACAGTCAGCACTGCCACGTGGAATTTACTTTTTTTTTTGAAAAATTTTTTTATTAATTTTTTTTAATAAAAATTTATTTATTTTTTATTAAATTTTTTTTATTAATTTTGTTGATTTTTTAAAATTTTTTTTTTTTAAAAAAAATTAACATTTCTTTTACGTTTTTATTATATATAAATTATAAAAAAAATTGAAAAAGAATTAAAAAAAATTTACGTTTTTACGTTTTTATTAATTTTTTTTCCAAAATTGTTTTACTGTTTTTTTTATTATTTTTAAAATTTATTTTTATTATATATAAATTCGCAGGTATTTTCAAATCCGTAGGTAAATCCACAGGTATTGTCAAATTCGCAGGTAAATCCGCATGTATTTTTAAAGGTAAATCCGCAGGTAATTTTAAATTCATAGTTAAATCCGCAGGTATTGTCAAATCCGTAGGTAAATCCGCAGGTATTTTTAAATCCGTAGGTAAATCCGCAAGTATTGTCAAATTCGTAGGTAAATCCGCAGGTATTGTCAAATTCGCAGGTAAATCCGCATGTATTTTTAAAGGTAAATCCGGAGGTAATTTTAAATTCGTAGTTAAATCCGCAGGTATTGTCAAATCCATAGGTAAATCCGCAGGTATTTTAAAATCCGTAGGTAAATCCGCAGGTATTGTCAAATTCGTAGGTAAATCCGCAGGTATTGTCAAATTCGCAGGTATTGTCAAATTCGTAGGTAAATTCGCAGGTATTGTCAAATTCGTAGGTAAATCCGCAGGTATTTTTAAATCCGTACGTAAATCCGCAGGTACTGTCAAATATTTTTTAAAAACGTAAAAAAATATTAAATTTTTTTTAAAAAAAAAATTAATTTTTTTTTAAAAAAATATTAATTTTTTTTTAAAAAAATATTAATTTTTTTTTAAAAAAATATTAATTTAAAAAAAAAATTAATTTTTTAAAAAAAAATTAATTTTTTTTTAAAAAAATATTAATTTTAAAAAAAAAATTCAAAAAAAATTAAAAAAATAAATAAATTCCACGTGGCAGTGCTGACTGTGTCACATTGCTTATGTGTTGTACAGTCAGCACTACCAAATATGCCACGTAGGAAAGATTCTAAGAATCTTGGCCAAAAAAACTGATCAGGGTCAATATTGATGGAATCTTTATTTTGCAAGGTTTGTCCAATAAGTTTTTTTTTTAGAGGGGGGTAAACCGAATCTCGCTTATATGGCAGGGGGGTAAAGTAGTATTAACCCTTTTTTTAATCTACCCGATCAGTTCAACCCAAAGAAACCCCTTGTTTATCGGTTTGGTTTGTTTTGGGCTTTATCGAAAATATTTGCAAATTCAGTCCATATAATTTTAATCGGTTTGCATATCGAATTCTCTCAAAATCAAACCAAACCGGCCCGCGAACAATGTTTCCAATCGAGTGGAAAAACCGAACCAAGCATGCCCGTGAACAATGTTTCCAATCGGATTCTGCCACAATATTGTTTTTTATTATTTTATTATTTTCATTTTAACCTGTATACACACACATTTATGGCATAATCAATATTCACATGTTATGACATGTTTTCAACAGGCAGTAAACTATCCAGGAAACACATATACACATTTGTGGAGTGAAACCTATACACACATTTTTTGACAGAATAATGTGTGTATAGAAGGCAGCATATACAATGTTTACAACCAAGTCAAAACACATACATTTACATCACACTAATCTAGGTTACTATGCAATAATCCTTGAGAAATTAGGTTAAATCCTGAGAATATGTATGAACATTGGCATGACAATCTGGGTTCTATGGTGCATAGGTAGAATTACTCCTTGAAATGTTTCACACTCTCTGGATAAACTTCTAACACCTTTTTTATATTTCCTAAGATATTAAACCTTGATCCCACGCCGAATCAGTGGAGCTCTAATAAGCTTTAAAGAGATGGAAGGATAATGTGAAGGCCGGAACACCCTTCTTGTACTCGCACAAATACTTGGAGAATTTGAAGGAAGACCATCTCAATGGGTGCAATTGTGAAGGAGTGATTAATAAATATTACTAAGAATTCCAATTTCAAAGTCGTTGAAAGGAATGAAGGGAACCTATCAAAGAGAATAGACATTCGTGAAGAGCAATAGGATACTAGTCCTATATATTGCATATCTTCTTATTTTCTTCAAAGGGAAGCACCCATATAATCTGCAAAAGGTCACGCCTTAGTAAAGGCATGTCCAAACCTCCCTCATAAAAAAGGCAGAGGCGGTATCCAATGTCTTCTGACACACCCACACTGTCGAGTTGTCCCCAATTGCCTTTTGCATTCTAGGTTGGCATTTCTCCATTACAAGAGGTTCTGCCAACACATAAAAGAAACAAATACGAATATCAGTTCAAGATAGAAAGACCAAAAACCCTTACGTCTTCTCAAAGAAATTCACCAAAATGAAAAACAAAATTATCAAAAATCTTAACGACCTTTCAAAATATGTGTTATCACATAATGAGCCACCATCAACAACAATTTCCTCCTTCAAACCCCATAAACCTCTTCTATCGAAACCCCGATAAAGAAAGCAAGAGAGGGAGAGATACGACAATAATTTGAAAGGATGAATTCTAGGGGCCATGTGTTGCAAGAAGTGGCACGAATGTGTCAGAAGTGAAAACCTATGTAGTAATACTTGCAATAATGAAAGAAGTTGCAAGAGGAGAAGAAGAATATATACTTATAAGGTTCAAAAGTGACAAGAAAAGGGAAATAGTAGTTCAAGAAATTATTATATGTATAGCAACATAAGTGAACGTTGCAATCTATTATATTGGGAAGCGCAAACTACATCACCCACAGTCAAGACCTCCTCATGAACTATTCAGATAGTTTAAGTATCCTAGAGCAGAATGGATATCATTACTATTATACGCAAGGACGCGTGTCAAGCCTTCCCTACAAAATGATGTCAATCACAAGAAAAATAATTAATGCACATTTTTCCAAAGATAGTGATGTTCCGTCAAGACTGTTCACTTACTTCTTATAACATTTGGTCTAAATACTCGCACGACGAAGCCCTCGTTTTATGAGGTAAGAAAATGGCCTACGGGAAACTATTATGGGTCATTCGCAAGGACCATTACGAATGGCCCAAGTGAAAATACCAAGGTGAAAACACATGTGGAATAGGTGGACCTTCACTCTCACCAAGGGTAGCCAATTTTGTCCTCTTACACATCAGTCATCGCCTAATTCACTTTGACAGTTGCTCGTGCAACACGACATATCTTACGCTGACGGTTTTAACCCACCAAGGCTATATAAGGATGAAGTGTGTCAATTTAGGTATTCAAATATATCCTCACTCTCACATTGTTTCTTACTCTCATTAAATTAGTGTTGAAGTACCAACCTTACAGACCCCCTTCACCCTATCGCACCAAATGCACACTCATATTCAAATCCACCACATTATCATCTATTTTTGTTTCCTAATCAACACACATCTCATCTTAATATGCATTTCTTATAGATAACACATGCATAACAATGTCATTCATGAAAGCTTGCGGTAGAAAAAATTGAGAAACAAACAACATACCCATTTGTGTCATCTTTAAAACAAATAAATATTAATTGGTGATGAATTGATAGAAAATTATAAACGAGTGAAAGGTATATATGCTTTATAGGATTTTACTGTGGTATTTTAATTTTCTCAAGACATATAAAGTTTTTCAAAAAAAGTATGAATATTATGTTTAATTTTATTCAACTAAAAATTCTAAAAAAATAGTTGTTTATTTATTTTAATTAATTTAGAATTATTTAATTTAATCACAAAATCTAAAAATCATTTACTTCATAAAATAATAATAAAAAATAATAGTTTTTTTTATAAAAAAAAAAGATAGGTTCAATTTTTTTCCTATAGTTTATTTATTATTATTTTCCTTTTAAAATCTTAATAAAAAATTCCAATTTTTTTATTATTTAATTATTTATTTTTAAATTATTATTATTTTCCTTTTAAAATCATTTAACATTATTATTTATTGAATATGTAAAATAATTTTCCAATTGATTATGTAAAAATATTATTTATTGAATATGCATATCAATTAAATTTTTTCTATAATATAATTTTTGTACTAAATTGAATATTAATTATTTTACCATATTAAAAAAAGTATGTTAATTATTATTATTATTCATTTATAATATAAAAACCAATATTTTTTATATGTTTATTACTATATTCTAAAATCAATATAACATTTGATTTTTAAAAGATATTTCCTTTATTCCAAACCGATTTATTCCTGCATTATACATTTTTGGAGACTACATGATTATTCGAAGGTTTAGTAAAAAAAATATTTTTGGTATATTCATAATACCATTTTTTTTTTACTATTATAATTAACATTACTTTTTAAATATTATTATAATGAATTATATTTATCATTAGATACCAAAAATAAAAACATTAAAAATTCACTATGTTTGATTAAATCTTCCATTTACTCCAAACCGATACACCTTTTTAAATTTAGAAGATAGCCCCTCTTCTCACCATCACCTTTATTAATCTCTTTATATTTTCAGTGAATGCCCGTTTTAATCCAAAATCTCTCTCTGTTCAATTCTTGTTCCAATTCTCAAAAAAAAATAATGCATGCAGATCCAGTTCAATCGACTCCCCCCACCACAAACATGGAATTAGATTCGATCGATTCACCACATATCGATGAGGTTAATTAATTTAGTTGATTTCCTTAGACTTGAAATTCTGCAATATGGTTCTATATGTAAAGTACTTAATTTCATTTCACACTTCCATTTTATAGATCACCGGAACTCCTGCAGACCAGCTTGTAAGGCTAAAAATTATAAAGTTGATACATGAAAATAATGAACTACGTAAAAAGTGAGTGCAATAAATTCTAGTTATTACTACCCCAACTCTGTTTCTTCATGATTAATTATATAACTAATATATGTACCATTCTTTCGTTGCAGATGTTTGGAATATGAAAAAGTTATATCCAAGGTGATGTTTTGTTAATTACATGATTTTTATGTTTCCTAACACATAGAGAACAGTTTTTGTACATTATATATTTAGTGATCTCAGAGAAATGGCTATGATTGTGCAGATGATAAAGCTTGGAAGTCAAATTGACAAAGTAGAAAGTGGCGTTAAGAAGCTTAAAGCTGAACTCAAGTCTTCAGGCAAGAAAGAGAAGCAGTAGTGTAGGCTGAAGAGTTATGATGTTTAAAATAAAAAACATGAAAATGTGTAGGCGCAGGATTATGCATGTGTAGACTATTGTTTGTTTTCCCTACGAGTGGTGGTTATGGATATGTAGGTTGTTGAGGGTATCCTGTTTGCTTTTACCATATGAGTGAATGAATTTTCTTTCTTGCTTGCTTGCTAAACGTGTCGCTCCACTTACATTCTTTCTTTCTTTCTTGAATGAATTTTGATTATATTCATTAAACTTGTAAAAACTAATTAAATATTAAACTATTTTTGTTGGGAAAAAAATACAATTAATTACTGGATGACTTTAATTATTGGCTTGATTTGAAAGCGGGTTCATGCTCTGGCTCCGGCTTTAACTTTTTTTTTTAATGGGAGCAATACCCACTCTAATGCTTTTGTTTTAAGGAGTGTGATGAGTGATAAGTGTGTTATGAATGCACTTATGAATATTACAAATTCTACAAAGACAAAGACACCATTGCGGATTGTGAGTTTAATTTGTGGTGATCATGTTGAAACTTCTTTTCATCTCTTTTTGCATTGTCATAGGGCGAAAGAGATTTGGAAACATATGTACGCTTGGCTTGGCATACCGGAGGCGATCATCATTGCGGAGTTTCTTGATTTTGGGGTTTTACAAGAAAAGGTGAAGAACATTTGTAGAAAGGCTAAGATCAATGTGGTATGGTTATCTACGATTTGGTGTCTTTGGATCATGCGGAATGCTATCATATTCGACGGGAGTATTTTTTGTTTTGATGTCGTTTGTTCTAATATTATTTTCCTTTCTTGGAGATGGTTATCTAGCGGATATTCTAAGTTTAGATCCAATTACTACTATTGGTTTAAACTTCCTTTATCCGATGCAATCATTCTCTAGTGTTCTCTGTTTGTAAGGGTTGCACCCCTAGTGCGAGCTTTATCAATCAATTGCCTATTAAAAAAAAACTAAGCTAGAAAAAATCTACCAGTTCTCTTCATTCATGCTTGCCTTCATTACATCATAAACTAGTATTTATAGTATTTTTATTTCACTACAGTCTAAGAATCCTCTAACTAACTCTTGTTGACTCAGTACAAATGCAAATAAACGTGATTCATGGATAAGCAATATCAAATACATTCTAGAATACTTAGTAGATTCTACAATTTTTTCTCCCCTTTTAAACCTCATAATTCATTGAGATGTTTGGGCCTTCCACAATTTCTCTTGGGCCTGAGATGAGGAATTCTTTCCTCATGTTTTGACTCATCTTCTTGCTGCTGCATAACATTCCCTTGGCCTACAAGAAACACCTTGTCCTCAAGGTGGAACTAAGGGTAAGTGTGTTTGATGTGGTCAAAGTCTTCTCACGTGGCATCTTCCAGAAACAAATCCTCCCACTGAATGAAGACCCTCTTGTTCCTGTTTCCTACATTAATCTTCCAATCCAGCACAACCAATGGTTGGATTAGAGGTTGGTTCTCCACAGCTTTCGGAGGTAACTCAAACTCCGATGGGATGGCTCCAGTACATAGTGTCAACTGAGAAGCATGATAAATTGGATGAATTTGGTTTGTGGTTGGAAGGAAACTTCCCATACTGCTTTGATGATCTCGAAAGGATCGTAGAACCTTTTGGAGAGTTTGCGAACCTGTCGTCCCTCAACAAAAACTTTTGGGCATGAGATAAGGAAATCTTTCCTCATGGTTTGACTCATCTTCTTGCTGTTGCATAACATTCCCTTGGCTTAAAAGAAACACCTTGTCCTCAAGGTGGAACTAATGGTAAGTGTGTTTGATATTGCCAGTCTTCTCACGTGGCATCTTTCGGAAACAACCCCTCCCACTGAATGAACACCCTCTATTTCTTGTTTCCTATATTAATCTTCCAATACAGCATAACCAATGGTTGGTTCTCCACAAATTTCAAAGGCAACTTTAGCCCCAGTGGGATGGTTTCAGTTGAGAAGCATGATAAACCGTACAAATTTTGTTAATGGCTTGAAGGAAACTTTCCCTACTGCTTTGTGATAAGTGGAAAAATATCGTTATTTTGCGTATATAATTTGTTGCACTTATCGATACTTTTTATTAATACCGTTTGAATAATTCCCCATTTTGTTTGTAAATCCGTATACTTTGTGAATAGTTGTATTTTCATATACTTTTATACTGTTTGATAGTTTTTATGTTTCTTTGTAGGTATTGATGGGTATTTGGAGCACGAGTAATAAAGTGTCAAAGACACGGTTTCAAATGCGCAATTTTGAGCAACTCGTCAACTAATAAGGATCAAAATCAAAGAATAACAAATTATCAATTTGATTGTTATTTATTCATATTTAGGTAGGAAATTGAATAAGCTTTCCAATGCTTTGAACCGGGCACAAATCGAAGTTACGATTCTCAAGTTATGGCAATTTTACTAAAGCTGTTTTTTGTTGACAGCCCAAGCCGCGCGGCGCGCCCTCTGGGAGTTTCAAAATGTATAAATAAGGGAAAACATATTTTTTAGGTTATATTTTGGGTATTTTTGAACCCCAATCCATCATACTTCATTTTTTTGGTCTAGAGAGCTTAGAAAATAACATTTGTGGCTTGTAATTGGATAATTCTTGGTCGGGAGCTCGATTGATCTTGTTTGACACCGCGCGAAATTGGGTTTTCTTCTCTTCCTCTTCTATTTGTAACCATTTATGTTTAGGTTGTGTTGTAAGTATGCTTTGTTTATATGTATATTTATTGCTCATGGTGTTGTTTAATGCTTTTATTACAAATCTCCATTAGTGATTGCTTTCTCTATGTGGGTTTGGATTGTTGCAGAGATGGATGATAACACGATTTTATATCGTATATTTAGCTTGAAACCCGTAGATATTTATAGTATTTTCCGTTTATTATGCTGATTTATTATGATATTACGCGAGTTTTTGCTTTGTTTCAGGTTTTACACTCTTATTATGACTATTTGTGAAAAGGAGAAGAAATGGAGCTAAAACGACCACTATTTATACCTAAAAGATGAAAAATGGGTGCTGAAGTAAAAAGGGAGTGCAAATAAGGCCCAAATATGCTAAAGAAGACCCAAAGGCCCAAAATAGACGAACCAGCCCACTGAAGATCAAATGTCCGTGGCCCAAACCACACAAGCAAGTGGAGACGCACGTCTCCAACGTCTCTATGCCACATCAGCAAAAGGGAGACGCACGTCTCCATTCACCTACATTTTCTCCACTTGAGACGCACGTCTCAAGTCATTCAAAAGCACTTCCTGAAGAAGCGGAGACGCACGTCTCCAAGCCCAGTCTGAAAAGCTCCCTCTTTTCACGCAACGTCACAACAAAACCTCCTCTATAAATAGAACTTGCTACCTCAGTTCTAAAGGTCCGATTTCCTGCTAACAAAGTGCTGCCGAAATTGTACCATGCTTTATATTTTCTGCCTTCTTTCAATTCAAACAGTTATTTTCTCACAACGATTTCTACACCGGAAATTGTTGTGAACCTTTTATAAATCTAGCCTTACGTTAGATTTATCGCTTTTATTTTTTCCTTGTTTTATTTTCCGTCCATTTAAATTCCGAAGAACGATCCAGCCAACCTGTGGTGGAAGTTCAGTACTCGAAGATTCAATTGCAATTTATTTAATTCAGGTTTAATATTTACCGCCTTTATTTATATATTTATTTGCACGATATATTATATGCCAATTAACATGCCTTTTATTATAAACCAAATTAATTCATGCATGCTTAACCGTATTAATATGTCTGGCTAAATTACTAAGGTATCGGTATGTAAAGTAAGTTAACTGTGGGATCCGAAATAAATTGGCTTAATTCTGTTTTGTTAACTATCACCTGTTTTTGGTTTGTATGTCTAATTTAATTAGTAAGTCTTGAGAACAATAGAGCGAAAGTTTGAGGTCTTAAGACGGTCAAAGGTTAAAATCAATAGAGCGAAAGTTTGAGATCTTTAACTGGATAGTAGACATAGGACATTAGTTTTAAGGATGGCGAAAGCGTATTAAAACTAATTGGGAGTTATTTATTTTCAAAAATTGTTTTTACACCCGAGCGGGATGGCGAAAGCGTACGTTAGGGATATTAGCATGTTCCGAGTCAACAGAGCGAAAGTTTGAGATTAGGAGATTTAAATAGATAACAACTTCATAAAACAGGCATTTTATTAATTACGTTGTTTCCAAAAAGCTTTTCTAAAATCTAATGGGATGGCGAAATCGTACATTAGGATTATGATAGTAATCTAAATCAACAGAGCGAAAGTTTGAGACGAGGATTTTTAACCAATTGAATTAGTAAAGATTTTTAATTAAATTATGCAAAAGCCAATGGACCTTCGGATCACCTTAAGTTAAACGAAATACATACTGATATCTGTCTTTTATTATATTTCTTATTATTCACAATCACTCTCCCTTAGGAACAATCGAAATATTAGTAGCCTTAGCTTTACATAGTAACCTTAGATAACGGTATAGTCCCTGTGGATTCGATATCTTTTAAAACTACACGACACGACTGTGCACTTGCAGTCATCAGATTAATAGACACGTAAAGTCGCGATCAAGTTTTTGGCGCCGTTGTCGGGGACTAATTAAGTCGATATCGTAACTCACTGTTACACCATAGAGACTAGGGAAATTCTTTCCTTTCTTTCTGAACGATTGTATGCCAAATACTCGTTCACAAGGAGGAGATTTAATACAACGAATTAACGAGATCGAACGTTTCATTAACGTCAAACGTCGAGCTCGCAATCTTCCTGAAGTAGCACCAATTCCGATTAATCAGGAATTGACTTTTACTGATCAAATCAATCAAATCACCCCAAAGTTAGAGATGGCTGCTCTTCGTCCTCTTAGAGACTATGCCGCTCCTTCCCACGCTGAACCGCACTCAAGTATCGCACCACCTGCGATTGAGGCGAACAATTTCGAACTGAAACCTTCGTTGGTCCAAGCTGTTCAACAGAATCAATTCTCTGGAAGCCCTGCAGACGACCCCAACCTTCATTTATCTGTGTTCGTGCAATATGCCGACACTGTCAAAGCTAACAACGTTAGTTCCGAAGCTATTCGATTACGTCTCTTTCCTTTCTCCTTGAGAGATAGAGCTAGAGCGTGGCTTCAATCCCTGCCTTCTAATTCCATAACTACATGGGACGAATTGAAGAGAGTATTCTTAGCGAGATACTTTCCGCCTAGCAAAACTGCTATGCTAAGAGGTCAAATCAACGGATTTACCCAGAAAGATAGCGAATCACTCTTCGAAGCTTGGGAACGTTACAAAGACATGCTTAGACTATGCCCTCATCATGGACTCGAACCATGGCTGATCATCCATACTTTCTATGGTGGTCTCCTATATAACACTAAAATGACTATAGATGCCGCTGCTGGCGGAGCACTAATGGACAAACCCCATGATGAAGCATACAACCTCATAGAGAACATGGCACAAAACCATTACCAATGGGGTGGAGAACGAGCCGCTCTAGAGAAAGCCCAAACCAAAGGAGGAATGTACGAAGTAAGTGGTATAGACCGCGTTAACGCTAAAGTAGATGCTTTAACTCAAAAGATCGAAAACTTAACCGTCACTCCATCAGCCACCGCTGCTGCTGTAACACCTAACTACGAGATTTGTGGATTGACTGGACATGTAGTTGCCGAATGTCAACTCCTGACTTGAGTCCCATCTGATCAAGTAAACTATGCTCAAGGAAACCCTTACTCTAACACGTACAACCCTGGATGGAAAAACCACCCGAACTTTTCTTATAAAAACAACAACGCGTTGTACGCGCCTGGACAAGCACCTGCTGTACCACCTGGCTACCAAAAAGCGCCTGTAGCTGCTCAAAACACCCCTAGGAAGTCAAATTTAGAAATCATGATGGAGAACTTTATAGCTTCCCAACAACAAACCAATAAGGACTTCCTGAATCAAAACATCCACAATAGCGAGCAACTAAAACAATTATCGAACAAAGTAGATGCCTTAGCTACGCATAACAAAATGTTAGAAACTCAAATTTCACAAGTAGCCCAACAACAAGCACCTGCTGCCCCTGCTGGCACGTTTCCTGCTCAACCACAACCTAATCCTAAAGGACATGCGAACGCGATAACACTACGAAGTGGAACGAATTACGATGGACCCATTGATCCTAGAACTCAAAACGCACCTATGTCCCAACAAGAGCCAAAGGAAACCCAAAAGACATCAACCGATGATCAAACTGCTAAGACCAATGAGAACAACAACGAAGTGGAACCTGAAAAAGAAAAACCTTACGTTCCACCACCACCTTATAAGCCACCAATTCCTTACCCTCAGAGATTAGCGAAAGCAAAAACCGAAGCGCAATTTAAAAGATTTGTAGAACTTCTGAAACAATTAAACATAACCATACCGTTCACAGAAGCCATAACCGAAATGCCTTCGTACGCTAAATTCCTAAAAGAAATCCTATCAAACAAAAAGAAACTCGAGGATAACGAAATTGTAACACTTACCGCTGAATGTAGCGCTATCATCCAGAATAACATGCCTCCAAAACTGAAAGATCCTGGTAGTTTCTCTATACCCTGCGTAATAGGAAAAACCATCATAGAGAAAGCCCTGTGCGATTTAGGAGCCAGTGTTAGCTTGATGCCTCTTTCAACCTGTAAGAAACTAAACCTGGGTGAGCTTAAGGCAACGAGAATGTCTCTTCAACTAGCTGACCGTTCAGTCAAATACCCTGAGGAATGTTAGAAAATATCCCTGTTCGTGTAGGTCAATTCTACATCCCAACTGACTTCATCATTATGGATATCCAAGAAGATTCTAACATCCCGATCATATTAGGAAGACCATTCTTAGCAACCACTGGTGCAATTATAGATGTCAAGCGAGGAAAGCTTACTTTCGAAGTAGGAGAAGAGAAAATAGAGTTTATTCTTTCCCAATTCCTAAAAGCACCCTCTATAATTGACACATGCTGCTCTGCCGACATAATCGACGAGTGTGTTAATGAAATAAAGTCTGAACCAAATAAGGAAACCGAGATCCTAAAAATTCCTATACCGCCAATCTTTGAAGATGACAATTGGCGTGGGGAATATCAAGATGACCACCTGAGTGAATGTTTGGCTTTAACTCCTGATCCTATACCTGGACCTAAGAAACCTGCTATAGAACTGAAAACACTGCCTACCGATCTTAGATACGAATTCCTAGACGAAGAACGTAACCGACCAGTTATAGTTAACGCCGATTTAGGACAGACCGAGACTGAAAAATTACTTACCGTCCTAAGAAAATACCCAACCGCTTTAGGATATAACATATCAGATCTGAAAGGAATAAGTCCTTCCCTCTGTATGCACCGCATTATGCTCGAAGACGATTGTAAAACCTCTAGATAACATCAAAGGCGAATAAATCCTATTATGAGCGATGTGGTTAAAAAGGAAATCCAAAAACTGCTAGAAGCCAGAATAATATATCCAATATCCGATAGCAAATGGGTTAGTCCTGTTCATGTCGTACCAAAGAAAGGAGGAGTTACTATAATCACTAACGCAAAAGGCGAATCTGTAGCGCAACGTACCCAAACTAGATGGAGAATGTGCATTGACTATAGGAAGCTAAACAAAGCCACCCGAAAAGACCATTTCCCTTTACCTTTCATAGATCAAATGCTCGAACGCCTAGCTAAACACTCACATTTCTGTTATCTGGATGGATACTCCGGATTTTTCCAAATTCCTATCCACCCTGACGACCAAGAGAAGACCACGTTTACCTGTCCTTATGGGACATTCGCTTATAGACGAATGCCTTTTGGACTTTGCAATGCACCCGCGACCTTCCAAAGATGCATGATGGCAATATTTGCCGACTTCCTAGATGGAATAATGGAGGTCTTTATGGACGACTTCTCGGTCTGTGGAGGAAGTTTTGAAAAATGCTTAGAGAACCTTGAATTGGTACTTAAACGATGCGTAAGCGTAAACCTAGTCCTTAATTGGGAAAAGTGCCACTTCATGGTTCGACAAGGAATTGTACTTGGACACATCGTATCTGATAGAGGGATCGAAGTAGATAAAGCCAAAATCGAAATTATCGAAAACCTTCAACTTCCCAAAACTGTTAGAGAAATAAGAAGTTTTCTAGGACACGCTGGTTTTTACCGACGTTTCATTAAGGATTTCTCTAAAATAACCAAACCCTTAACTGAATTACTAATGAAAGACGCCGAATTAATTTTTACCGATAAATGCACTGAAGCATTTCATACGCTTAAACGAGCATTAATCTGTGCGCCAATTATGCAACCTCCCGACTGGAATGAGCCTTTCAAAATAATGTGCGACGCAAGTGATTATGCTGTAGGAGCCGTTCTAGGGCAAAGAAAGGATAAGAAACTACACGTCATATACTATGCGAGTAGAACCCTAGACGAAGCTCAAATGAATTATGCCACGACAGAAAAAGAATTATTAGCTGTCGTATTTGCATTAGACAAGTTCCGTTCTTACCTGGTAGGAGCCAAAATAATCATATACACTGACCACGCCGCCATTAGGTACCTCCTAACCAAGAAGGACGCCAAACCGAGACTGTTGAGATGGATCCTGTTATTACAAGAGTTCGACTTGGAAATTAAAGATAAAAAGGGAACTGAAAATGTCGTAGCAGATCACCTCTCTCGATTGGAAAATCTGAAACTCGAACAAGTACCAATTGACGATGATTTCCCTTATGAAAGACTCATCGCTCAGTTGGAAGCCAATGAATTAGAACCATACCATCCAAACGCTGAAACCAACAACTTTGCAGAAATAGCTTTAGCCCGCTCTGACACACCTTGGTATGCAGATTTCGTAAGCTACCTAGCTGCTGGTGTGCTTCCTCCTGATCTAAGTTACCAACAGAAGAAGAAATTCTTCCATGACCTAAAACATTACTATTGGGACGACCCACTCCTGTTCAAAAGAGGCCCCGATGGAATCTTTAGACGTTGTGTACCCGAAGAAGAAATAGGAAGTATAATAACACACTGCCATTCTGCACCGTGTGGAGGACACCATAGCACATCTAGAACCTGCGCCAAAATCCTTCAATCTGGACTCTTCTGGCCCAACCTGTGGAAAGACGTTTATTTTGCTGTACTAAACTGTGATAGATGCCAACGAACCGGAAATATTTCGAGACGTGACGAAATGCCTCAAAAGGGCATTCTAGAAGTTGAAATATTTGACGTCCGGGGAATAGACTTTATGGGTCCGTTTCCGTCATCGTTTGGAAATCAATATATACTCGTAGTTGTCGATTACGTTTCAAAATGGATAGAAGCTATCGCTTCTCCTACAAACGATACACGAGTAGTTATCAAACTCTTCAAAAACGTCATCTTTCTTAGGTTCGGTGTGCCAAGACTGGTAATTAGCGATGGTGGGTCCCATTTCATTTCAAGAATACTTGAGAAACTCCTTCGAAAATATGGAGTAAATCATCGAATAGCTACACCATACCATCCAAAAACAAGCGGACAAGTACAAGTATCTAACCGCGAAATAAAACAAATATTGGAGAAAACTGTTGCTATATCTAGAAAAGATTGGTCAACCAAGCTAAATGAAGCTTTATGGGCTTATAGAACAGCTTTCAAAACTCCAATAGGAACTACCCCATTCAAACTCGTTTATGGAAAATCATGCCACCTCCCGGTAGAGTTAGAACATAAAGCCTATTGGGCCATTAAGAACTTAAACCTAAACTACACTGCCGCTGGTGAGAAACGACTTTTAGACATAAACGAATTAGAAGAACTTAGACAAGACGCTTACGAAAACACCAAAATCTATAAAGAGAGAACGAAAAATGGCACGATAAGCGTATATCTAGGAAAATTTTTAGCATAGGCGATAAAGTACTTTTATTTAATTCTAGACTAAAATTATTTCCTGGTAAGTTACGATCTAGATGGTCTGGCCCTTTCGAAATAACTAACATATTTCCGAGCGGAGCGATAGAAATCAAAGGAGAAACTGTTAAACCTTTTGTCGTAAATGGGCAACGTCTTACGTATTACCATCATCTCGAACACGATGAAAACATCGAACTTTTTAAACTTGACGAGCTGCCCGCTCATTCGGAAAAAATAGTTTTCTATTTTTAAATCGTCGAGCTTACGACATAAAACAAAGCGCTTGGTGGGAGACAACCCACAATTATTTTTATTTCTATTTCTTTTACTATTTAATTTTTATTTTTAATTTTTAATTTTCTATCCTATTTTGAATTATTTTAATTTTTTTCTACATTTTTATTTTTTCCTACATTTTATAATAATTACTATAATTATAACTGTTATCTTAAATCGAAAAAATATTTCCTTTTTTATAATTATATTTATTATAACTTGTTACATTTTTATTATATTTTATTTCTTCTTTTTATTTTACTTTTAAATCAACACTAGCCTAGTTCTAACTTAATCTTAATATTTTCAACTTCTAGGTTTTCTTAACTACTAACTAAGATGCAAGAAGTCGATAATATGGAAATTGTGTTCCGTCGTAGAGGACAAGAAGCAAGATTTGATAAGCTGGCTGAAAGACAAATGGATTTGACTTGCTACCCTCACCAACCGACTATGGTAAGACTTGGTATCGAAGAAAGCGTTTTGCACCTGCTAAACCAAATCGGTTGGACTGGTTCTCACCTGTTCCGCAAGTTTAGTACCTACCGGAAACTCACTCTGGAATTCTTGAGTTCCCTGACTTATCTTCCTAACTGTGGACAAGGACTGAGAAAAGGAGTCATTCTCTTTCGACTCTTTGGTATGGAATTTAACTTTTGCATCCGAGATTTTGCTGAAATGCTAGAGCTACCTCATGGATCAGATGCATACACCCAAGTAGCTGAAGACAGCCTTGCGTACTGGGAGTTGGAAAGATATTGGGGCAAGATCACTGGAAACGATAACCCTGAGGAGAACGAATTCCAATCTGAGAACATCCATAACCCTGCTTTCAGATATTTCCATAAGATCATTGCTCATTACATCTTTGGTAAACCCGATAATGTCACTGAAGTTTCTAGAGAAGAGTTATTCATCATGTTCTGCTCCTCTCAGAATCGCCCGGTCAATGCCATCGCATTCATGCTAACAAACTTCGAGCGCATCACGCAAGACGAAGTTTCACCTATTAGGATCGGCGGATTTGTCACTATGATTGCTAATGCTATAGGACTGAGAATACCTCTGCTTAGATTGACACCTCTTGGTTCCCACAATTCTATGGACATTCACTTCTGCTTTAACCGAGGTATCATCGGTAACCTTGGACCTGATCAGTTTGATTTGCTCATTGATAACAAAGTATTGGATCAGTTCACCTTACCGAGTCCTAGGACGAGTGTGCACAACCCTGCTAACTGGCTTTACTATGGTCATATTCCTGAGAGAGAACCCTCACCTGAAACCCCTCAAGCTTATGAACATTTTGATGAGGAAATGCACGTATCAGAATCTGAACCTGACACTCCTCCTGGATACTATGACCCTATTCCTGAAGATGAACTCATTCCTGATTATGAACCTCTTTCTGAAGATGAACCCATTCCCGAGTATGAACCTGAGACTCCTTCTGAAGATTCTGTTGATGATTACACTGTTGATATGACTGACGTCGAGCTTGAACCACAACAACCCGCTGCATCCACCGCATCAGTGAACCAAAGAATGCCTAATCAGAACACACATGAGCAAGCCATCACTGCACTGCAACAAGATGTACAACATGTGCGCAACGAGCTACACACTTTGCAAATGCACTTCTTCGATTTCATCGACACCGTCAATGCTCAGTTCGACGAAGTTTTCAAACACATTTATTCTAATGTGCACAACAATAGACGTGGCTAGATGTTACCGTTTAGATTTTTAGATTTTATTTCTAGTTTTAGCAATTTCAAATTTCTAGTTTAGAATTTCACTTTCTGCACTTTTACATTCTATTTCTGTCAACACTCAGTACCAGTTTAGTTTTAAATGCATTATTTTATTCATTACTGCTACTGTGTTATACTGCAATACTATTAACTGCTATATATTCCTGTTTACCATATTTTTGCTGTTTATAGTATGAAACAATGACACTGTTCTGAGCTTTTATTCTGTACTTAATGCTATCTGTCAGAACTGGTCTACACCCATGCACGCGTGAAACCCACTTTCCTGAGCTAGGAGACGCACGTCTCCAATCATGTGGGACCAGCACTCTGCACGCAAAGGACAGGAGACGCCCGTCTCCATGCCCTGTCCCCCAGCAGACTGGCTGCCTGAGACGCGCGCCTTCCCAAGGCCAGCAGTCTGCATTGATGCCTTTTGACCACGCAGAAGACCACCATAAATCCCATTTTTGAATTTTGAATTTGAATTTTAAAATTCATTCCTCTTCATTCTCCCCAATATTTCTTCCATTTAAACACCATAAACCTCATTCATCCTCCATCATTCACCTCTTTAACTCCTCATCATTTCCCATTTCTCCATTCAAACTTCAAACATCACCATAATTCCATTTTAATTCTACATTAACCACACCATTTTCAAACCTCACTATAAAACCACACCACCACCACTCTTATTCTTCACAACCTCCATACCATTTTCTACTCTTCTACTCTCCATTCTATTTTTCTTTCCAAACTCACCATGCCTCCACGTTCAATCATCCGTAGTGTGCGTCCAGAGAGACCACCCCCTAACCTTAACAATATTATTTTCCGAGAAGACGACAACGATGCTCAAAGAACCAAATACCTCGCGTTCTATGAACGTTCGGTTGTTCCCACAAAATTTGTGAACATCGAATGTCTAGAAACTCTGGGTCTCATTGATGGTGTCACCCGTTTACTCACTAAATCTAGCCTACACCATCTTTGTACCGAACCCGTACCAACTTATGAGCCGCTCGTCTTGGAGTTCTTGAGTTCTTTCAACTACGACACTCCTTCTGATCAACCACTCTCAACCGGTAGCATCCAATTTCGGATGTTCAACCGTGAATATACTCTGGATCAAGAAGTAGTGGCTACGTACTTGCATTTTAATAATGCACCAAATGCTCTCCGCACTATCTTTCAAGAACTCAATGGTCGTTCATGGGAGAAACATGCTTTCAAACTTTGGTTTAATCTCACTGGCGAAGTTCCTACCGGTTGGAGGGCTCTACATGCTTCTCACATCCAAAACCCCGCTATACGTTATTTTCAACGTGTTTTGGGGCATACTATTTTTGCAAGATCCAACAACCATAAGGTAAATCAAAATGAATTATTTTTCCTTTATTGTGCGCTTAACAATGTCCGTTTCAATGCCGCACCTTTTATGCTCCAACACATCCAAGGCTCCATCAACTCCCCCGCTACAAATCCCTTTCAGTTTGGCGGTATTATTACTTCCTTGGCCTGTGCCTTAGGTCTTGGTGATGACCTCATCTCCCTCTCTCATGTCATGATGCCTGCTCAATCACTCGACCTCACTTACTGCCGTGACTCCCACTTGGTTTCACCCCTCCATGATGGCCGATACACTTTGGTCGCCAACAAAGTTCTGATTCCCTATGTCGTCCTTCCATGCCCAGAAAGAATCAACATCCGTTATGTTCAGCGTTGGAGGCTTATTGAAGATAATCCTCAAGATAACCAACCTGAACATCCTAATGAACCTGTGGATGCAAATGAAGAAGAACTCAACCAAGAACAAGCTGATGTCAACCAACCTCCTCCAAACAACCCTCCGCCTATTACTCTTGATGCCATGTATGCTGCAATTCAACGACAAGACCAACTCTTTCAAGCTATGCAGACAAATCAAAATGAAACACTAAGGCTTATTCGAGAGATGCAACAAGAGCACCGTGACTATGCTATTAGGAACGAAGGCCAATACACTGAAATTGCTACACAATTGCATGATCTCAACATTCGTGTAAATGGCTCTCCTACTGATAGACATCGTCGTGTTCGTACAAGAGGCGCAAGCAGTTCTCGCAACCGCAACACTAAGGAGTAGTTCTCATGCATTGAGGACAGTGCATCATTTAAGTCTGGGGGAGTCGTATTACTTGCTTTAGTTTTATTTCCTTTTAGTTTATTTCCCTTCCTTCAGTTTTATTTCCCTTCCTTGTAATGTTTTTCTAATTCAATAAAGAATATTTATGGAATTTCAAGTCTTATCTTTATAATTCCATAGTTATTTCAATTTCTTCCATTTTCTTGAGCCATAACAAAATTTTTGCTCCTAAACGATAAACGCAAAACCCCACACGTTCGAGAAATACGAAGCTACTCAAACACTAAACGCCTAGAAATTGACTAAGATTCAAGTCAATATCCTTATTGTCCCAACACTCTAAAACCCCCAAGTATGCGTAACCGATTTGAATACCCTTTATACCGAAACCATCGACTTTAATATTTAAAGTAACCCTTAGTAGTTTATTCTAGCAGTCGGCACCGTCTTAGATACCAACTACGCAGAGAGTCGATGAATATAAGTGTATGATCCTCATAATAATAATTATGTGCTTAACAGTAATAAGAAATGTGCCTACTAAGTAAGGTGATCCTCACAAGATCATTTAACCTAACGGTCGCAAATCTCAAATACAAAGAATTTAAAAAACTCATTGTTGATTGGTTCAGAAGTCATCTGGTACTGAACTTGGTAGGAGGGTCTATTGTCCGATTCCCCACGATCTACAAATGAGCGCTAAGGAGTATACCACACAATTGTGCCAGAACTCCATAAGAAGGATCATAGTCACTAACCGACTACTCTTCTATGTGCGTGTCAAGATAATGGGCTTAATGTGATTGCGCGCGAATGAAAGGGGTAAAACATGATGACGAGTCAAGGTCAAGCTATAATGGCATGATTCGGATTGGTATGCATACTGGGAGTTGTCTAGTGTCGCTACTATAAGTTTATTGCTAGGATCTACAACATTATTTTCAAACAAGAACACTATGTAGCTGAGTACGACCGAACGACGTGGTGGAAGCGTATTTCATTTCGCTGTCCTCCTATCTTTACCTTATTATTTTGCTTGAGGACAAGCAAAGGTTCAAGTCTGGGGGAATTTGATAACACGATTTTATATCGTATATTTAGCTTGAAACCCGTAGATATTTATAGCATTTTCCGTTTATTATGCTGATTTATTATGATATTACGCGAGTTTTTGCTTTGTTTCAGGTTTTACACTCTTATTATGACTATTTGTGAAAAGGAGAAGAAATGGAGCTAAAACGACCAATATTTATGCCTAAAAGATGAAAAATGGGTGCTGAAGTAAAAAGGGAGTGCAAATAAGGCCCAAATATGCTAAAGAAGACCCAAAGGCCCAAAAGAGACGAACCAGCCCACTGAAGATCAAATGTGCGTGGCCCAAACCACACAAGCAAGTGGAGACGCACGTCTCCAACGTCTCTATGCCACATCCGCAAAAGGGAGACGCACGTCTCTATTCCCCTACATTTTCTCCACTTGAGACGCACGTCTCAAGTCATTCAAAGGCACTTCCTGAAGAAGCGGAGACGCACGTCTCCAAGCCCAGTCTGAAAAGCTCCCTCTTTTCACGCAACGTCACAGCAAAACCTCCCCTATAAATAGAACTTGCTACCTCAGTTCTAAAGGTCCGATTTCCTGCTAACGAAGTGCTGCCGAAATTGTACCATGCTTTATATTTTCTGCCTTCTTTCAATTCAAACAATTATTTTCTCACAACGATTTCTACACCAGAAATTGTTGTGAACCTTTTATAAATCTAGCCTTACGTTAGATTTATCGCTTTTATTTTTTCCTTGCTTTATTTTCCGTCCATTTAAATTCCGAAGAACGATCCAGCCAACCTGTGGTGGAAGTTCAGTACTCAAAGATTCAATTGCAATTTATTTAATTCAGGTTTAATATTTACCGCCTTTATTTATATATTTATTTGCACGATATATTATATGCCAATTAACATGCCTTTTATTATAAACCAAATTAATTCATGCATGCTTAACCGTATTAATATGTCTGGCTAAATTACTAAGGTATCGGTATGTAAAGTAAGTTAAATGTGGGATCCGAAATAAATTGGCTTAATTCTGTTTTGTTAACTATCACCTGTTTTTGGTTTGTATGTCTAATTTAATTAGTAAGTCTTGAGAACAATAGAGCGAAAGTTTGAGGTCTTAAGACTGTCAAAGGTTAAAGTCAATAGAGCGAAAGTTTGAGATCTTTAACTGGATAGTAGACATAGGACATTAGTTTTAAGGATGGCGAAAGCGTATTAAAACTAATTGGGAGTTATTTATTTTCAAAAATTGTTTTTACACCCGAGCGGGATGGCGAAAGCGTACGTTAGGGATATTAGCATGTTCCGAGTCAACAGAGCGAAAGTTTGAGATTAGGAGATTTAAATAGATAACAACTTCATAAAACAGGCATTTTATTAATTACGTTGTTTCCAAAAAGCTTTTCTAAAATCTAATGGGATGGCGAAAGCGTACATTAGGATTAGGATAGTAATCTAAATCAACAGAGCGAAAGTTTGAGACGAGGATTTTTAACCAATTGAATTAGTAAAGATTTTTAATTAAATTATGCAAAAGCCAATGGACCTTCGGATCACCTTAAGTTAAACGAAATACATACTGATATCTGTCTTTTATTATATTTCTTATTATTCACAATCACTCTCCATTAGGAACAATCGAAATATTAGTAGCCTTAGCTTTACATAGTAACCTTAGATAACGGTAGATCGATTCATAGTCCCTGTGGATTCGATATCTTTTAAAACTACACGACACGACTGTGCACTTGCAGTCATCAGATTAATAGACACGTAAAGTCGCGATCAATGGATGATTCGAATCCGGGTTTAGGAAGAACATTTATAAGCTTTTAACTCTAGAGATAGATTAGAACTTAGTATTCACTTTAGTATCGGTTCTTAATGCTTCTGTGTTGCTTGTGTTATGCTGAGAGATCGTCGACGCGAGTAATAATGTCGTTGTGTCACTTTGCGTTAGAGATAACCTCCGTTTGAGCGATACGTGATGATGTTGATGAGTAGTTTAGGTTGATTTCAACTGAGTAGTAAGTTTAAGTATTTAACGGGTATATGAGTTTCAAATCTCGAGAGTCTTTATTGTCCGACTAATGAAATTCTTTTCTATTCATAAGTTAAATTCCCGCATTTACCGTTTTAACCCATTATATTCCAAACTCAAGAATGCGAGAAATTGTCGAATGACGATTCCATAACCACTAATCCATGTGGAGACGATATGATAAAACTAAATAAATACTTACTTTTGTTTGCCTCTTTACCGCTTCAACAAAATGGCGTCGTTGTCGGGGATTGGTTTTTCTATTGGATCGCATTGCAATAGTTTCTATGTTTTTTAGTTTTGTAGATATCGTATATATTGATACCTGTATACTTTTGTATAGTTATACATACTTTAATTTTGTTTGGTGAACTAACTTAACAAGTTGAACTCGGATTAGCTCTTTAATTACAAATCTTCACTTTTCAACTTGTTTATTCATTTTCACCAAACTGTTTGTAAACATTGTGTTTTTCTTATTGTTTGATTTTTTTGCACATATGTGTTGTTTACGTATTGTTGTAAATATTTGTGTTACGTAACGTTTGTTTAATTGTGTGGTTAGGACATTTTCTTTAGGTTGCGTTGAGGCGAAAACATCGGCGTGTCGTAGAGGAAATTACTACTTGTGCACAATAAAGGCGTCGAGTTAACGACGTAAAACAAGCGCTTGTTGGGAAGCATCCCAATGATTTTATTTTGCTGTAAATGAGGTGATAAGTGGAGGCTACACTGGAAATTCAGTCTATGAACAGGTTTTTGATTTTTCTGGTGTAGCCCGCTTCGCGCGGTAAGCTACACTTCACGCGCCCTGTAACTTTTGGCCAGTGAATTTTTTTTAATGGTTCACTTGGGTAGCCTTTTTCCAACTTACACCAAGGATTTATAGTATAGTATTTTATAGTTTTATTTGTAATGCTTTTGTTTGTGTTTAGACTCAAATTTTGGTCCGATTACTTGGAGTAGCATTTGGTAATTCTCCGATTTTGATTAATTCAACATGCCAATTGTGCATTAATGATAGTGTTCAAATTTATACGTTGCAAGGTACTCGTTTATTGCTTCCTATAGCATAACATGTTTACGATACTTTTGATTTGTATAATTTTCATATCATTCATTCTTTTTGCATAACTTGCTCATGATTGGAATCACATTAGTTTCCCCCTTCTTTTACCATAAATGTGAGGTGACTTTCCGTTGTGTATATATGCGAGAGACCCACATTTCTTGTTTTAACTGGATGTTATTATGTTTAATCTTTCATTTATATTGATTTTGTGAATGTACGAAAGTGATCAAGGCAATTTTTGTTCCATTTTGAGCACAACAACCATAGCCAAGTAGTCAATGAACCTTGTGAGTGTGGGATCATTCGTAACCCCTTTTGAGCCTTTTTGTCAATGTCCGTGTTGTTTTTGCTAAATCTTGTCTATAAGTGTTTGGTTTTTAATTTTTGCATGGATGTTGATTCTTTGTTTCTTGAGCCCTCAACTTTGTGTTGATGTGAGAGTTTTTACCCTGCCTTAGAAAGTAGGGATCATTCACACATTAATGTGGTTGAATTCAAGTTGGAGAGAGAATTGATTATGTACTTATTTGGTTGTTGCTATGAGGTTGAAAAGAAAAAGAAAAGAAAGGAAAAGAAAGAAAAATATGTGAAAAAGAAAGAAAATAAAAAGAAAGAAAAAAGAGAAAAGTTTTGAAAAACAAAAACTAAAAGATTATGTAATAATTATGCTAATAAGTATTATGTTTTAGTTTGACAACTTGTGATAGAGAAGAAGTCTGATCGAGATTTTGGTGTGTGAAACTTTGTGGATTCATCACTCCCTTAGGTTTAGGCAAGTTTTTGTTTCTATTATCTTTAAGACTTATCACTTGTTTGTTAACCGAGTCGCATTACAACCTTGAAATCCCATGTGATTCGTGTCGTTGCATTTTCAATACTATTTTTGGATGAACGCATAGTATTGTCTATTGTTTGCAAGATTGTTAGGTGTGTGTCAAAGTCCTCACTGTTTAGTGTTTTTCTTCTACCGATGAGTTTTTGCTATGCCTGATTCGTGATTGAGCATGTTTTGTTTAGAATGCTTTGTATGATTTTTGAACTTAGGATTCATTTCAATTTCATGTGTCTTTGTAGGATTGTGGTAAGTTTTTACTTTGTTGTGTGTTTTTGTTTGAACCGTGCAATTGTTTTGTTTTTCTAAACTTTGTTGATTCTTGATTCTTTGGATTTTTACCCTTGATTCTTTAAGTGTTTGGCCTTGTTTGAGGACAAACATGTTTAAGTTGGGGAGAGTTTGATAAGTGCAAAAATATCATTATTTTTCATATATAATTTGTTGCACTTATCGATAGATTCATATACTTTTATACCATTTGATAGTTTTTATGTCTTTTTGTAGGTATTGATGCGTATTTGGAGCACGAGCAATAAAGTGTTGAAGACACGACTTCAAACGCGCGATTTTGAGCTACTCGTCAACGAATAAGGCTCAAAATCAAAGAATAATAAATTATCAATTTGGTTGATATTTATTCATTGTTAGATAGGAAATTGAATAAGTTTTCCAACGCTTCGAACCGGGTACGAATAGAAGTTACGGTTCTAAAGTTATGGCAATTTTACTAAAGCTGTTTTTTGTTGATAGCCAAAGCCACGCGATGCGCCCTCCCATTGCGCGGTGCGCGCTCTGGGAATTTCAAAGTGTATAAACAAGGGGAAAACATATTTTCCAGGTTTTGTTTTAGGTATTTTTGAACCCCAATCCATCATACTTCATTTTTGGGTCTAGAGAGCTTAAAAAACATCATTTGTGGCTTGTAATCAGATGATTCTTGGTCGGGAGCTTGATTGATCTTGTTTGTAACCATTTATGTTGGGGTTTTGTTGTTAGTATGCTTTGTTTATATGTATATTTATTGCTCGTGGTGTTGTTTAATGATTTTATTACAAATCTTCATTAGTGATTGCTTTCTCTATATGGGTTTGGATTGTTACAGAGATGGATGATTCGAATCCGATCTTAGGAAGAACAATTATTAGGTTTTAACTCTAGAGATATATTATAACTTAGTATTCACATTAGTATCGGTTCTTAATGCTTCCGTGTTTCTTGTTGTAATACGGTGAACTGACTTTTTATCGAAATGTCGCGGTTAAGCAAGAGTCGCCACCGACTTTTATTTTATCCAATTATAGAAAGGCTAAAAGAACAGGAAAAGACCTTTTAAAAAGATTTTGAGTTCGGGGGGTAAGTTATACAAAGGGAAGGTGTAAGGCATCCTTTTGCATCCATGGTTATCCATGGGCTCTTAATTGCATAGCTCACTTTTGAATTGTTTTGAAATGTTTGAAAAAAGATTTTCGAAGAAGAACTTTAGCTTGTAAATAAGTGTAGTCTTTTTGAATTTGATTTGAAAAAGAGGTGTAAAAAGTAATTTGAATTAGAGCAAGCAATTAGTAGCAACTACCCTAAGTTTGAAAATTCGTTCTTCTAGCTTTTCAGGCGAAAGGATCTATCCATACCATGAGAAGGCAGGAAGTCATTCAATTGGATGTGAAGGGTCATCGAGAGTAATCATTCGCCATAAGACTGTCCCATGCCATAAAGAAGGCATGTAGTCTAAGGGAAGGATATAATAGTCATTCTACTTAGGCATCATGCGAGGATACCTTAGCAATTTGGGACAATCATCATTTTACCGAGGAAACATCGAGGGACAAAATTGATGATGATAATGAATCGAGGGCAACATTTGTTTTGCTTTAGGTATCCTCGGAATCGAGGGACTTGACTATTATTAGGCAACATAATTAAGGCAACAGGCAACAAAGGCAACAAAAAGGGTTACCCTGAAGGTGAGTGTGTGCATCAATCACGTGATTGTATTCAGATAATGTTTATCTTATAATTAGTTATCTAATTCTGTTAAAGGCTTGCACTCCCTAACATTACTAACCACGCAGTTAAAATGGCAGAATTTAAAGGCAGAAGTTAAAGGTCCTACACTATTACAATAAACACCTGCGGGGATGGGGGATTAAAACAGAAAATAAAAAAATAAATGAATAATTAATTTAATTCATCTTGAGTCTTGACATTCCTCGAACCTTCGATCGACTTTGATTATCTAAAAATGAAAAACAATAGGGGTGAGTGTAGGCGGAATTCTTTAACAAATGAAGTAAACCCTAGTTGAACCTATAAGGCAAATGTAACCATTAATAAAAATTAATTTTAAGAAGAAAAAAAAGAATCGGAACTTAGCTTTTTGATTGAAGGCGCGTAATCGGAGAATCTTGATTAATCCTGAAAATTTGATCAAAGAAAGAAAAAGGTTTAGTGCATTGACTGATCTAAGCCCTAATTAATTACAAGTCCTGAAAGTTTACAAACCCTAAAAGGTTTGTTAAGAAAACTTATTGTGACCTAAAAGGTTTGTAAGGCTAAAAGATGCATTAGTGAACAACACCTACCAACAGCGGTGATTAGTGATCATGATTAAAGTCAGGGTTTTAAGGCATAAAAAAACTAATTAAATTCCAAAAATAAATTATTAACTAAAACCTAAATTAAATTATCATTGTAAAAATAAATTTTGATAATACGAGAAAAATCAAGTTTCTGATTAAAATATAAATAATTATCAAAACACCATTATTTGATAAATAAAATATAATTAATAATTAATAAAAGAAGGAAAAGAAAACAATTAAAACAAAGAATTATGTAATTAAAAGAAAATAAATAAAAAAAAGAAGGAAACTTAGCTGGCTGGGGCGCTGATCTGGTGTGGTTGTCTCTTGAGTGTCTATGGTGCGCAAGCAGACCCTAGGTCGTTGGATCAAGTTATGTAGCGATCCAGTGGCTCTTGAGTGAGGGCACATCGTTGAGCTGGCAGACCACAAGCATGGGATTCAGTCAGACATGGGCCCCATGTGCATGCGTTGGAACCAATCAGAGAGCAAAGGGAGGTCATTGACTTTTGACCAGCGAACGGCGTCATTACACGCGTCTGGAGAGAGGGTGGAAATTTGACGGACCATTCGCGCTTGCCCACGTGTTTCTCGTGGGTCCCTCTTGCTGGTCTTCATCTTCTCCAAACAGCAAGCCCAGAATTGCTACGAATTTCCCTTCCAATTTGCTACGAGTTCATCATGTCGCTTTTGTAGCTAAATCAAAATCCTGCAAAAACGCTAAAACAAAAGAACCAATCGCCCAGATCAAGTGCCTAGATCCTTACAAACTCAACAGTGGCGTTAGTTTAGCTTGAATCCAACCGGGACCATGAGAACGAAAGCTAAGCTTTCATGAGCCCTAACCATGGCTTCTCATCGTAAAGGCACCAAAGCTCCATGCCACTGACTCTAAACGCTTCTAAAAACCATTATGAACTCAAATACATGGTTAGATTGCATCAAAAATAAATTTAACCGTGAGATATAAGGATTTAAGTTATGCATGAATATGATGATCATGGGGTTTGTGCTGAGCGTTATGGGACTGCACCACGAATGTATTCTTACTCTGTGTTACCTGAGGAAGGTGTTTGGAGCGTTCAGAGACTTGGAAGATCCTTGTATCGATGAATAGGAAAACCTCCTTCTCTTTAATTTTTTTGACTCTTTGAAACCCTACTCTCCTTGTCCTCCTTCCAAGATTTTTCGTCCCCTATTTCTGAATTATTGTTGTCCTTATATAGAGGAGTATTTAGGTCAACTTATTTTAGAACAAAATCCATGATTGGAGGTTTGTATCTTTGATTGAAAATTTACACTAAAGATTCTATTTTTGGAGATTTTCTTCATGAGCAAACTAGGACGAATTTAGACTCTTTTGTGGGATATTTTTGACATTTAATTGAATCAATTTTGAAGCCAAATCAGATCTTCCATTATTTTTATGATTTTACTTAATTAAATTATGATTTTAATGAATAAAATCTATAAAATAATAAATAAAAACATTAAAAATATAAAAGATATATTCCATAGTCGTGGATGGGCTTAAGATGATGTTAGAACCAAAAGAAATCAAGCCCATTTAGAAGAAAAATCATTTTGGACCATATTTCTCTTTGTACACCTCTTGAAAATAGGTGAACTTGTGCACCTTGCCATTTCTTCATATCTCAATATTTTTTCAAGCTTGTGGATTTTTTAGAAACCTTAGAGAGTCCTCTAATCAGTGTCTTTGGTCTCATATCAAAATGATTTTCCATGCTCCCTGTGTGTCCTTTTGAAAAAAGTGGCTTTTGGTTGACTTTTGAAAAGGACCTGTAATGTTTTAGTCCATATCTCTCAAATGAAGCATTTTTAGACTTGGAATGAGAGACAATTTTGTAGAGAATCCAATTTCCTTCAAACTGAGCTTTGGATGGAAAATTTTGGATGTTCCATGTGGAAGTTATGGCTAGTCAAAGTTGGGTTGACTTTCTCCTTAAAAACCCTAATTTAGAAACTCTTGACTTTGTTGATTTCTGACCTCTCCTTGATGAATCATGATCAAACCTTTATCAAATGATGAATATAACATTGAAATGATGATGTTGACCAAAAATCAGGAGTTTTGACTGTACTTTGACCACAGTTGACTGTTAGGTCAAACTAGTCGGTCGTTGACTATTTGAGCTGTTGATTGAGTATTCTGAAGAATCAGAGCTTGAAACTTGTCATGAGAATATTATAAGGCATATGAGAGACCTTGAGGTCCCCTTGAGGTGTCAGAACCTGATTTTTCTTTGAGAGGAGCAAAACCCTAGTTAGAGGGTTGTTGTTTAGGAGAGAGACTGCATGCTTTCTTCTTGTATATCTTAAAGCATTTGAAGATTATATGAGTCAAAATATTTGAAATGTGGTGGGCAAATTTTGGGGTATGACACTTGTGTTGTGTTGAGAGATCGTCGACGTGAGTAATACGGTATTTATCTCACTTTGCGTTAGAGATAACCTCCATGTGAGCGATACTTGACGATGTTGATGAGTAGTTTAGGTTGATTTCAACTGAGTAGTAAGTTTAAGTATTTAACGGGTATATGAGTTTCAAATCTCGAGAGTCTTTATTGTCCGACTAATGAAATTCTTTTCTAGTCATAAATTAAATTCCCGCATTTACCGTTTTAACCCATTTTATTCCAAACTCAAGAACCCGAGAAATCGTCGAACGACGATTCGATAACCACTAATCCATGTGGAGACGATATGATAAAACTAAATAAATACTTACTTTTGCTTTCCGCTTTATCGCTTCAGCCCTTTGATGATCTCGAAAGGCCCATAGACCCTTTTGGAGTGTTTACGAACCCGTCATCCTTCAACAGAATTCTGTCGATGAGGACATAGTTTCACAAAAACTAAGTCACCTACAACAAATTTGTGTGGAGTGAGTGTTCTATCTATAAAGTCTTCAGAGTTTCTTTTGCTTTCTCATGTTTCATCTTCAGTTCATGCTGAATTTCAGTTCGTTCCACTAAAGTCTCTTTGACTGCCTGAATATGCGTGTAGCCACTCATGTAATAAGTCAAATTCGGAGGCTTTCGACCATAAACCACCTAAAAATGGCGAAACTCTACTGGAAGAATGGATTTCGCTTAGGTTTATTGTGTACGAAGCACTTGAGGTACTACTGCTTGAGCTTGTTGACAATCTCAGTTTGCCTGTCACTTTGAGGGTGATAAGTTGTGTACATTCTTAGCTTCGTGCCACTTTAGCGGAATAGTTCTTGCCAAAAGTGACTAAGGAATATGGAATCCCTGTTGTAATATGAAGGGAGAATTGGCTTTTTTTTCGTTATTTCGCAAAACATGTTGCGGTTAGCAAGAGTCGCCACTGACTTATATTTTATCCAATTTTAATAGGAAAGACATAAAAGAACATGAAAGACCTTTAAAAGATTTTGAGTTCGGGGGGTAGGTTATACAAAGAGAAGGTATTAGCACCCTTTGTAGCCATGGTTATCCATGGGCTCTTAATTGCTTAGCTCACTTTAATTTGCTTTGTTTGACAAATGATGTATGTGTAGAAAAAAATATTTTGTAAAAAGAGTTAACTTTGTAAAGATTCTCGTATGAATGTATACAAAGTTGTTTTCTTGAAAATATTTGAAAATGATGTTTGAAGAAAGCTTTGGCTTTGTAATGATTCTTGTACGAATGTATATAAATCGTTGCTTAGAGGATGTTTTGAAAATGTGAGGTGTGAAAAGTATTTTTTGTTTTGAATTGTTGTGAGCAAGCAATCAGGAGCTACTTACCCTAATTTGTAAGGTCTTTCTTGTATTTATAGCTTTCTTTAAGAGATAGTACTATCCATACCATTAAGGCATAGGCAGTCCTATCTATTGGATGGGAAGGGACAAGCGTAGGGTCATCGAATGGTCATAGAAGGAAACATGTAAGGATACCTTAGCAATTCAAGGGGACTATCATCATTTTTCCATAAGAAACTCGAGGGACTAGATCATATTTTGTAGGCAACATCGAAGGGTCATCGAGGGACTATGATCTTTATATCGAAGGGACTATGGTCCTGTTTGGTAAAAATAGCGGTTGACTGATAAGCTAGCTTATAGCTTATAGCTTATGACTGATGGCTAATAATTGATGGCTTATAGCTTATGACAGATGGTTGAGACTGATAGCTTATAAGTTAATTGAAGTGTTTGGTAAAATTAGCAGTTCAATTAACTTATAAATGTAAAATGACATAAAGGATATTTAATATATAATTATTTTATTTTAAATTAAAATAAATTATAATGGTTAAAAATGGATTTTAATTAAAATAATAAGGATAAAAAAGGAAGAAAAAGTAATAAGCTATAAGACATAAGTTAAAACTCTATCTGAAATAGCGTTTGGAAAATAAGCTATAAGCTAGTAAAATAAGTTATAAGTTCATGATGAAAAGACCGTTACCAAACGGATCTAAATTATCATATGAGCTTATAAGACATAAGACATACGCTCGAAAGCATGTCTTACCAAACAGAGCCTATGTTGATTTGAATCGTAGGCAGCTTGTGCTAAGATGTCCTACGTTCGATTAGCAGGCTAGGTCCGCTTAGTGAGCTCAATTAATTTTTTTGAAAAACGAACAGCATCCGTTTAGCGAACTAGCTCTGCTTTGCGGACATGCGATTATGCAGAGTTTCACCTCTGTGACAGACCTGCGATTTAACACATCCTTCACCCAAAATCCCTTCTAAACATCGATTACAGGCATAAAATCATCAGATACACCATCACACATCATCAAACATCAATAAAAATGTATTTTCACTCAATATCTTACTCAATTCTATCACCTATAATCACATAATAGATATTAACAGGAAGAGTCTCCCCTTACCTCGGTTCAAAATCCTTGAAATTCCTCTTCCTCTTCTTCTCCTTTCTCTGTTCTTTCACATGCTTTGAAAACTCTTTCTGACTCTACTATCTCTCTATTTCTCATATTCCTTTATTTTATGGAAATAGAATAAAACTTAGTGAGCCTCACACTTAGCACCCCTTCTTTACTAGACACCACCTCAAGCCCACTCATAATTTTCTAATTTCCAATTAAAATAGTAATTGCTTCCAAATTTCTAATCTAAACCTTAATTTAATTAAAACAGAAAATATGGGGTGTTACACAACTCGAGAGAACTAACCTTAATTCAAACAAAAATAAATTAAAACATAAAAGGGAGCATCTATTACGCTCTAAGCTAGTTCTTATAAAATCAACTAAAATATAGTAAACTAAAAATTAAAAAGCAATTAACTACTAATAAATGAAAAGATTAAGACATGTATTAACTCACAAAAAAAAGTGGGTTAACAACTGCCAACCCAGCCTAACCCTTATAAGTTGTTTAGTTTAAGCATTTTTTCTTTGATCTCTCTGTATCTTTATCTTTTGATCATCAATAAGAGTCCTTTTTGAATATTTTCTTTGAGTCTTTTTTATTGATGACAAAGGGGAGAAAGTGAATATGATTTTGATATATTTGTTTCTCATAATTATCCCAAACATATCTTCTAATATTTTATGCCTCTAATAATGTTTGAAGGATTAGGAACTTTGATAGAGTTCACTGAACTATTCTAATTAGGTTATTCAGATTTTATAAGCCTGAAAAATCAGAAACTCTGAAAATTGAAAATTAGTAAATCAGTCATGTCGAAATATGAGAATTGACAACAATAATCTGATACGACATCATGTTCTAATAGCAAGCCAAAATCTAAGATAATGAACTAATGCATTTCTACTCAGACTCTGATAGTGCTCTTAACCAGACTCTGATAGTTAACCAAAATATGATGGTTTTTCCTAATTAGGAAATTATTCCTTTCATTATGATTACGTGTTTTATACTTAAAAATTATTTCATGATTCTTGAACTCAGGGGGAGCCTCTGAACAAGCAGAGGTAACCTTTGAAGTATAGAACTCAGGGGGAGCTTTATAGCTAAGTTTAAATTAATTTTATGTGATTATACCTGTAAAATTATTCATCAAAAGACATAGTTTTGTCATCATATAAAAAGGAGAGATTGTAAGAATAAGATTTGCTTTTGCATCAGGCCTTTAGTTTTAATGATAATAATACATTGTTTTTTATAGAACAATTTTGTATCCTGATGGTTTTGTCTAGGTGTAGATTTTTCTAACACGCTCTAACTCTGAGGAAATAGCGTGTGACGTCATGAGTTTCTAAACACAACACACTCTGACTCGGGAAAGATACAAAGTTCGTTTTTTTACAAAGAAATTATCAAGTTCTGAAATGCTTCTAAGAAACGGTTCTGAAGAACGTTTGTCTTAAAAGCTTTTTGATGTGACTTTGATCAACTCCGTATCTGAAGATTCTCAAGCTTAGGGTTTCTATGCTCAACAAGTTCTAAAGACTTCTGAAGAATAAGATGTTAGAACAAGATTTGGTTCTGCATATAATCTCTAGTTTTCATGATAACAATACATATATTTTATATGTTACAATTTTATACTCTAACAGTTTATTAAGTGTGCAGATATAATATTTTATTTAATTTTGAATAGTTATTTGGAAAGATCATTAGAATCATTGTTGACATGCCTTAGAAGAACTATTGCATCCGCTTCTAAAGAAACATCAACAATTTAATGAATGCTAAATATTCTCTAGAAAAGGATCTTTGTGTGTTTCTTATATAAGCTTTTTCTTCCAGATCATAAGTCAGGATTTGTTTCTCAAATAAGTTTTGCTTCTAGCTCTAAAGACAAGGTTCTGACTCTGAAGACTCTGATACTCTTGGAACACTCATCTAACGTAAAGAACATAATGATGTTTATTCTCCCTATTTTCCTTTTTATTAATAAAAATTATCATCCTGATTAGGCTTTTCCTCATATGTCCGCACTTACTCTCCAAATGACCACCTTGTCCTTATTTTCTCTACACATCTAATTTTTATCATTTTCTTATTTATTAATTGTTATTAACATAAAATATTATATAATCCATTTAATATATGTCCTATCTTAAGGTCTTACACCTCCCACCAAAAGTCTAATAAACTCAATACTCAAAAATAATTATTATATTAATAAATAAATATTATAATAAACATATTTCTAAATGGGGGTGTTACAGTTTCCAATATCATTAATCATGGAACATGGCACTTCCCTAAGTACGTCATTGACATGGTGCCTGACATACAAACCCGGTTTTTTCAAATTACTCTTCCTTTGGACCTCGGGGATGGTCGTAGAATTTGTCCATATACAAATAATGGAGACTTGTCTCCTAAAGACGAATATTCTTATAAAGTTTTTTTTTTAATAAGCAATTGAATATAAGAAATCACACTAGGGGTGCAACCCTTACAACGAGAACACACTAGTTAGTGATGTTACAAAGCAATGGTAGTTTATACCAATCATAAAAATCTATCCTACTCCAAGAAAAATACATAATATTTGATATCACCTCATCATGACTAAAAAAGCCGCTCTCAAAAATGATTGTGTTTCTCATGTTCCAAATACACCAAATAAAAGCTAACCATATTGTGTTAATAATAGCTTTGATGTTGTTGTTTTTCACCTTTTCTTGGATGCTCCCGAAGTGCTTGAATTCTTCTTGAGTCAAATTTGCATCATCACCCATCCATAAATAAATTCTATTCCAAACCTCCTTTGTTACATGGCATTGGTAGAAAAGATGGTCCAAAGATTCCGGGTAATTAGAGCAAAAAGGGCAATCAATGGAAGTTAAGATAGACACACTTCTTTTAACGAGTTGATCCTTTAGCGGTAATCTTTTGATGAAGAATCTCCACGAAAAAATCTTGATCTTTGCCGGAATGGTTGTCTTCCAAATAACATCCAAGAGCTTGATGGTGGAGTTTGGCCAAGCTATCTCTTTTGCACTAGACATCAAGAACGAGACACTAGACACCGTGAAGACTCCGTTAGAGGTAAGATTCCAATGAAAATCATCCTTAGTCGTTATGTCCAACACAACACCTCGAAGGAGCACCATTAAATCCCTAAGTTCATCACCAATTGCCTTGCTCGTAACGGATAAGTTGATTAAGTTGGCGTTCGGTACCAAATGAATCAAAATCTCGTCACCGAATATGGCCTCCCAATTACACAAAATGTTACCATTGTTTGAAATAAGAATGTCCTTCACCGTGCATAAGTTGTTGGTTGTATGGTCAAACAATAGTGGGAAGAAAACGCAGAGCAGTTGATCGACCAACCAAACACTATGCCAAAAGAGAACATTATTACCTTGCTTTAAGTCACATGTGATCCGTTCGGTGAACCCGTCGCCCAAAACATCCTCATTGTAGTCATTAAGAACAATGTCTCTCCACCATCTAGAATCATCCCGATTTATAAGATCCTTGCTAGCGGCTAACACTTTTATCTTTGGGTTATGGTATCTCAAACGTAAGAAATTACTCCATATTGCCTTATCTTCCTTTAAAATTCTCCACTTCCATTTTAGGAGAAGAGATTTGTTCATTTCTCCCACATCTCTAATACCTAACCCACCTTTTCCTTTGGGTTTGCAAATATTCTCCCATTTTACCCAATGGATGCATTTAGATTTCGCATTCCCACACCACAAAAAGTTGCTAAGAAGGCTTCTTATCTCTTGAAGGATTTTGCTCGGGGCTTTGTAGAAAGAGAGAGTGAAGATAGGGATAGCATTAAGCACGGAGCCAATAAGAGTAACCCTCCCTCCTATGGATATGTTCCTTCCTTTCCACTTGGATAATCTAGATTTTATGTTGTCAATCACCTCTTGCCACACTTTTTTCTTATAAGCACCTTCGCCCACCCATATTCCAAGGAATTTAAACGGAAAGCTTCCTTTTTTGCATGCAAGAAAAGTTGTCGCGGATTTAATGAACCAATCTCCAATGTGGTTTCCAAAAAAGTTACTTTTGTGGAAGTTGATTTTCAATCCGGAAACCAACTCAAAACCTCTTAACAACACTTTTAAACTCCAAAGATTATCATAAGTGGGTTCTCCTAGGATAATGGTATCATCCGCAAATTGTAATATATCCACAAAGTCATTTGCTCCATACTTTAAAGGTTTAAAGTCTCCCACCTCCACCGCTTTCTTGGTTAGAGCGATAGAACTCTTCATAGTTGGGCTGGAAACCTTTGGAACCAAGACATAACTCCCTCCAAAGGTTTCATAGTTTGAAGACTTTGTAAGAAAAAGCTCCCAACCGATGATAACTTACTTAAAAGAGGTTGCTTTAGCCCTTCCTATTATAGTCTTTGCAACCCCATGAAGAAACAACTTCTCATATTTTTTTCATTATCCTTTTGCTTACCATATTTAGATTTTGATTCTCACCATGATCAAAGTCCTGAAGCCTTTTGATGCCATTGAAGCTCTCATCATTTGTGATAAGAACTGGAGTAAACAATATTGCAAGGTCAATATTCTAGCAATTATCATTTCTATCTTCAACACCATTTGGCTAGCTAGAAACAATAAAAGATTTAAACACACTAAGATGCATTGGAAGCATGCTTTGAGCTTAATCCCTACGGAAATCTCCCTCATTGGTAACAACACGAGGAACGCTGCTTATTCTTATATTTATGATTTCACCATAACAAAAAGTTTCAAAGTCGGGTTGAATCCTCATAAGCCTCTGTAATACGGTGAACTGACTTTTTATTAATCGGAATGTCGCGGTTAAGCATGAGTCGCCACCGACTTTTATTTTATCCAATTGGAAAGGCAAAAAGAACAGGAAAGACCTTTGAAAGATTTTGAGTTCGGGGGGTAAGTTATACAAAGGGAAGGTGTAAGGCACCCTTTGCATCCATGGTTATCCATGGGCTCTTAATTGCTTAGCTCACTTGTTTGTTTGAATTGTTTGAAAAGGAGGTGTGAAAATTATTTTGAATTTGTTTGAAGTGAGCAAGCAATTAAGAACTACCTACCCTAAGTTTGTCTTTCGTGTTTTTTAAGCCTTTCGGGCGAAAGGGTCTATCCATACCATGAGAGGGCAGGAAGTCTTTCAATTGGATGTGAAGGGTCATCGAGGTTTATCGTTCGCCATAAGACTGTCCCATGCCATGAAGAGGGCAAGTAGTCTAAGGGAAGGATATAATAGTCATTTTAACCTTTAGGCAACAGGCGAGGATACCTTAGCAATGGGGACAAATCATCATTTACCGAGGCAACATCGAGGGACAACATTGATGATAATGAACTAAGGGCAACGTTTGTTTTGCTTAGGTATCCTCGGAATCGAGGGACTTTGACTATTTAGTACAATTGAAGGCAACAAGGCAACAATATAAGGCATCAAGAGGGATTACCCTAAAGGTGCGTGTGTGGCACAATCAGGTGGTTCAAATTCAGTTATGTTATCTTGATTGAGGTGAGCTATCGTTCAGTTAATTAATCTTGTCACTCCCTACTTTACTAACCACGCAGTTAATATTACGGAAATTAAAAGCAGGAAAATAGAAACCTACAACTATTACAATAAACACCTGCGGGGATGGGGGAAATTAAAAGCAAAAATAAGAGGGATAAATAATTAATTTAAAAATCTTTAAAAATCTTGAATGCCCTTGATCCTCCTCGAACCCTGACGGTTAAACCCTGAAAGTTAAAAGGAAAATAAAATGGGTGAGTGTAAGAGAAGTTCCTTAACATATGAAATAAACCCTAATTGAATCTATAAGGCAAAAGTAAAAATTAATAAAAATTAAATTTAAATAAGAAAAAGAGTCGGAACTTAGCTTTTGATTGGCATGGCTCGTGGATGAAAAACCTTTGATTAACCTGAAAATATTAAGAATGAAGAAAGGAAGAGTTAGTGTATTAATTGATCTAAACCTTAATGGATTACAAACCCTAAAAAGTTTATAAACCAAGTTATTAAGAAAACTTATTGCGACCCAAAAGAGGTTTGTAAGGTTTAGAATGTGTTAATGGATAACACCTACCAATGGCAGTGATCAGTGATCATGATGAAAGGAAATAGAAATTAGGGTTTTAAACATTAAAATATTAAATATAAAAAGTGAATACGTTTGAGAATTTAAAAATAAAATCGAAGGTTCGATTAAATAAATCGAAAAGTCATGAAAAATATGTATTTAACAAATAAAGTATTTAGTTAAAAAAAGAAATTCACTAATAAAAATAAAATAGAAATAAACAAAAGGTATTATGTAATTAAAATAAATAAATAAATTGAAAAGGACTTAGCTTCGATTCAATACGGCGTGCTTGTGAAGGTCCGTGGTGGACTTGCATTTTGGTCCCTCAGATTACTCTTTATCGGAGATCCAGCGGTTCTGACGTGGGAGCATATCGTGGGTGCATATCCACTTGATCCATTGAATCTGCAAAATATTCAGATGCTAAATTAATTGTCCCCACCAAGGCTCGATCTCAGGTTCTAAGGGATGCACACATTTCGCTGCCAGCCAACTGGGTCATGGACATTTAGTGTTAGTAAATCAATTTGCCAATAACAAAAAGTCAAATGTAGATCCGAGTGGGGTCCCCTGGTATGCGCTGCAGCCAGTCAGAAGAGGGGAGAGGACCAAAGCTGTTTGACCGTCCATTCAGGAAGCGGCGCGCGTTCAGAGAGAGAGAGAGGAAGAAGATGTTGACCGACCACCAATCGCGTGACACGTCCCCTCCTCCTTCATCTTCTTCGTTTGGCCAATTTTGAGCCCAGAATTTGCTACGGTTTTGCTTCTAATTTCCTGCGGAACTCATCACAAAAATTCGTAGCTATACCTGCACATGTACAAACGCAAAAACAACGACGAGAAGGATAAACTAGCAGCCCAGATCGCATGGGACGGAGGTTCTGATCATGGATATGGGTTTTGTTTTGCCAAATAGCCCGTAAATACATGGACCCGAAGCCACTCTTCCCTATGCCCTAACAATGGCGAGATTCGGATCACACGCCCAAGCTCCTGTTTATTGGTTCTAAACTTCTCTAAACATCATCATAAGCTTATAGAAAGTGTTAGATTGCATTGAAACCAGATAAATCATAGCATACGAAAAAATTGAAAAGTATATGAATATGGCAATGGTAGCATGCAAATTTCAGACATGATCAAAGCATAAAAAATACCTAAACCTGTCTTATAAGCCTTTCCAAGATGAATGGAACGTTTGAAATCCCTTGGAGCTGGCTGGAAGTGCTGGCACGAGTTTTCCTTATTTCTTGAAAAAATTCCTTTGAAACCCTAGCTCTCTTTCTCCTATTTTTCGTCCTCCCCTTGTGCATAATGATTAGGGTATATATAATGAAGATATTAGGGTTGGAAACTTGGGAAAGAATCAAAAGATTGATTGAAATAAATTTGACTTGGAAATTTGCATGAAAACATTCTATTTTGGTTTAAATCATATATTTTTTCACTCCACAAAATTCTCTTGGTTTTATGTCAATATATTCCTCAATATTTGATAGAAATATAATCCCAATCAATTCTTTGATTATTTTCATTATTTCATTCAATTTTAATTCAAATTTAAGTGATTAAATTCAACATTAAAATAAATAAAAATAATAAAAATTAATATAAGGGCCTTTGGGTCGTTGATGAGCTTAAGATAGAGATTAGATGAAAAGAAAATAGGCCCATTTGGAAATATTTGAAGTTTTGGACCTTTTCTCATCATGCACACCCTTGAAAATAGGTGAACTTGTGCACCTTGCCATTTCCTCATACTTCAACATTTTTTCAAGCTCTTTGACTTTTTAGAAACCATGAAGAGTCCTCTAACCAGTGTTTTTGGTCTCATGTCAAAATGATTTTCCATGCTCCTTGTGTGTTCTTTTGAAAGAAATGACTTTTGGTTGACTTTTGAGAAGGTCCTATAATGTTTTGGTCCATATCTCTCAAATGGAGCATTTTTAGACTTGGCATGTGAGAGACAAAATTGTAGAGAATTCAATTTCCTTCAAAATGAGCGTTGGATGGGGAATTTATGATGTTCCATGTGAAAGTTATGGCTGGTCAAAGTTCAATTGACTTTCTCCTTAAAAACCCTAATTTAGAAACTTCTGGAATTGTTGATTTCTGAGTTTTCCTTGATGAATCATGATCAACCTTTGATAAAATGATGAATATAACATTGAAATGATGAAGTTGACCAAAAATCAGTAGTTTTGGTTATACTTTGACCATAGTTGACTGTTAGGTCAAACTAGTCGATCGTTGACTATTTGAGCTGTTGATCGAGTATTCTGAAGAATCAGAGCTTGAAACTTGTCATGAAAATATTATAAGGCACATGAGAGACCCTGAGGTCCCCTTGAGGTGTCAGAACCTGATTTTTCTTTGAGATGAGCAAAACCCTAGTTAGAGGGTTGTTGTTTAGGAGAGAGACTGCATGCTTTCTTCTTGTATATCTTTGAGCATTTGAAGATCATATGAGTCAAAATATTTGAAATATGGTGGGAAAATTTTGGGGTATGACAGCCTCATACGATCAAAGAAATCATTTGGCTCCCTCTACCTAGGAGATGGAATATGTGAAACACAGATGGACCGTTTGTTAACTCTTGCGCATCTTCTGGAGGGCTTTCTCACAATCATAGAAGTGATTTCTTGTATGGCTTCTCTGATGTGGTTGATGGGAACTAATCCCTCCATGCTGAGCTATTTGGTGCCATTAGAGCTATTGAGATTACTTCACACTTTGGTTGGTCTAAATTATAGTTGGAAACTAATTTGAAAATGGTCATCCTTGCAACTCATGACTCAAAAATAGTCTCTTGGAGCATTCAAACTAGGTGGCTTAATGTTATGGTTAAAGTTAGACATATGGAATTTTTCACCACTCATATATATAGGGAAGAAAACCATTATACAAACAAGTTAGCTTCTAAGGCCTCCCTTCCTACTCCCAAATAGTTTGGAATTCCACTCCTTTCTTCCTAGTTTCTTCTTGGTACAAGAACAAACTATTTCTTTTTCGGCAAAATATCCATTTTAGTCCCTTAACTATATCCTTGGGTCTAGACTGACCCCTTAATTCCTTTTCGTGTCACATTGGTCTCTTAGCTTTCAAAATATTTCATTTTAGACCTTCTTGTCTAATTAGTGACAGATTTTTAGCAACTGATTTCAAAGTTTTTTCGTCGCTAATTAAACAAAAAGGACTAAAATGAAATATTTTGAAAATTAAGAGATCAAAGACACGAAAAAATTAAAGGACCAAAATAAATATTTTGCCTTATTTTTCTATTTATAATATGTGACATTTATAAAAATGTTACTTTTTAGGTTGAATTAAATATTAGGCTTTAAATTGTAAACAATATTTTTTATTATTTATTAATGAGAAAAATAATACATGAGTTGAAACAATAAATAATTAATAATATTATAAAAAAAAATTATAATTAAAAAACTTTATTGGTTGTCTTGATATTTTTTAAAAATACATATAAAGATATGGAGAAAATAATATGAAAAAATAGGAGATGTACTTATAAAACAATTTTACACTGTCAAGTAATGAAAGAATATCAAGTATTTTGCCAATTCACCTTTAAATTTTAAAATTATTTAAATGATATGATAAATTATTGGTTTATTCTTGAACGATAGTGTAAAACTATTTTACATTGTCCGTGCATGCCTATTAATCTCAAATAATATATAAGATCATGTTGTTACAAAAAAAAATATATTCAAGGATCACTCTATTATAAGAAAATAATTTAAGGGATTCCGGTATAATTTTGCCAAAAAAGAATTATAACTTGACAAAAAATATTTATTATTATCCATTTAAAATTTGAAAAAATAACATTTTTTATATGTCTATTACTATATCCTTAAAATAAAATTATTAAAAAATAATTTTTTTGGATCTCACATAATTATTTGAAGATTCAGTCAAACAAAATTTTAAATAAAATACACTTATTAGATTATAAATATTATTTTTTTGGACTTCATATAATAATTTGAAGATTCAGTCAAACAAGATTTTAATAAACATTTGACTAGTAATAAATGGAAGCACTTGAATATATATATATTAATAATATTATTGGTTTAATAAAATATAAAGTTATATATTTATTATTAGATAATAAAAGTAAAAATATTAAAATACATATCCTTTCATGAAAACCTCCATTTATCTCAACACCTCTATAAATTTATCGTCACTTTCTATTTGAAATATATATCTCTCTCTTCCAAAAAAAAATTTGCTTGTGTTGTGCTAATTGTAAACAATGAATGATGTTCCAATTCGATCATCTCCCAGTACCACTAACCATGGCACTGAGGTTGATGTTAGTGGAACTCGAGAAATGTGTGATGTTCCAATTCAATCAGTTTCCCTCACCAACAACATGGAGTTTGATTCCTCTTCAACACAAAACAATGTTGGTGGAAAAACATGCCACCAGGTTGATTCTTAAGCCTTTATATATTTTATTTATTTAACAAATTATATAAACTAAATTCTTCAAGTTCATATATATGTAGAGCCAACACAAAAAGAGAACATGGTTACATTCAATTATTTCATTTAATTAAACAATTATCGATGATGCCAACATATTAGTGTCCCATTATGTGGATGTGTTTGTGTTGATGGTTCATGGTTATATTTAATTATTCCATTTTATTAAATTTGTACTTTTAGGTAAATGTGTTAAATAGAGTTTAATTAATGGGTTACAATTGATGTTTGATGAATTGTAAGTATAAACGATTCTCATATCTGGTTCACATTGCCTGTATTATTAACTTAAGTATCACGATCCATGTTTTGATTGCAAATCTTTTATAAATTCCCAAGTTAATGTGAAAAATCGAAATATTCCTTGATGGATTATGAGTGATGGATCTTTGAAGGCTTATTCTTTGTGTGTTTATCTCGATTTATAATTTTATGTTCATATGTATTTTCTTTAGTTTTTTATTAAAAGCGAGTGCTAACCCAATATAAAAGGAACAGAGACAAAACAGCCGAATCAGAATATACAACCACAAACCAAAAAACGATTAATTTTTTTCATGGGTAAATTGCTTATAATGGGAATTATATGAAAAATAAAAAAATCTATTGATAGTTTGTAAGGTGATTGTATTTTGAGGTTTAACCACACTAGCTATAAATTTGGTGTATCCGATTAATTTCCAATTTTTGAAGTTTATTTTGATACTAACATGTTTGTTTACATGATTTTTTACATTGAAGTGTCGTCAAATAATCAAAGATGTTGCTGCAATCTGTAAAAATCCAAGGAATGGGAAGCCATGTGTAAACAAGGTTTGCCAAAAATGCCTCAAAAATAGGTTTGTTTCACCTTTTTCATTTTTAATTTGGTCTCATTGTGTGTTTTTTATTTTGTACATTGACGATTTTTGCGTATTGAATATAGATATGGGGAAATGGTAAATGAGGTAAATTCTTTGACTGATTGGAATTGTCCGAAGTGCAGGGGAATTTGTAATTGTAGTTGTTGCAGGTAAGTTGTTCCATGATTAACTAGTCTGAATTTTTAATTTTGTGTGTTTGTTCTTATAGAATATTGACATTGTAGGAGAAACAATGGTCTAGAACCTACTGGTGCTCTATCTAATACAGCAAAGGCATCCGGTTTCAAATCAGTGTCAGAAATGCTTATCAATGAGGAGTCAATGGATTTCGAATTGAACAAGGTTAATAATGTGGATGTTGTGCCTTCACATGAAGCAACTTTGGGAAATGTATGCAATTCAAACTAATGAATTCACTTTGTTTTATGGTTACTAGCTTCTCCTCACGTATGCAATTCAAACTAATGACGAAAAGTGAAATAAATGTTTTGATTATCATAGTAGTTTTAATGTTTGGTTATTATATACTACAGGATCTTATACTAGATCCATCTGCTATTAATGATACTGAAGGTGGTATTTCAAGTATGGACATTGAACAACATCCAAATGTCGGGAAAGGTGTTGTAGATACTAAAATAGTTGAGAAAGAAATTCCTTTGCCTACTGCCACAGAGATTACAGCAATATTAGACATTGAGCTTCGACCGGAAGATGTTGGAAATGCATTGCAGTTTCTAGAATTTTGCCGAGTGTTTGGAGAGGTATGCCTTTGTCATCGTTGATTTTTGTTCTTATGTTGAATTTTCTCTTAAATCATGTTTGATTGATTGCAATTTAGGTTTGCAGCTAAATTGACCTAATGAATATATTATTAATTATAAAAATTATTTTAATGCAAATAATAGTCGCAAAACGTAAGTTGATTGTTCCAACATTAAGAGACTTTTATCTAATAAAGTTTAAATCAATCAATAATCATGAAATAAAATTAGGACTATTTACTATTTTATAAATATCATGCAATCTAAAAACCATTCCCTGGATTTACTTTGTAATTGATAATTTAAATGGTGTTTAATTGGTTATTCTTTACTTGAATTCCATTAAATTGAACTAAGTTCTCTAGACATAAAGTTTTTTTTTTTAATATTTGACATAATTTTATTTTATAAATGCTTTCCAAATTGCTTTCGATATCGAGACATGATTATAATTGCTTTCCAAATTTACTCACATTTCTCCCTATTTATAATCAGGCGCTCGATATCGAGAAAGGAGAAGGTGAAGCAATTTTACAATCATTGATACGTAAACAAAATGTGTGTCAAGGTGAAAGCACCTTAGTTGTTGAACTCCAAAGCAAACTGTTGACTCTGATAGTATCTGATTCAAGAACTAAGTGAGTTTATCTCACAATTCATTTTGCTAACGCATCTATTTCATTTATGAAGGGAGAGAGAAATTTATTTTGTATAAAATGTTTCAATGAACTTTGTTAATTATTTATTACTTTGGTGCAGGTCCCCATCCTTAACTACTAGTGATGGAAATAATTCATGGTTGAAAATTCTGCAAGATTTAATAATTAAATCTGATCTTGTTCTAAAAGAATTTCCCATAGATTGGCTTAATGAAGGCATTGGTGGATATTATGATTTGGATATATCTAAAAAGCTTACCCTTTTGAATTTTATTTGTGATGAAGCACTGGGCACTACGTAAGTAATTCATGATCAAACAAGAAATTATACTTAGAATTTTTCTATTACTTCATTGTTTGCTTCACTTTCATCATTTGATTAATTTTTTCTTCTTCCTTTGTATTCTAAATAATAGTCTTATTTATGTAAAAGGAGATAAACTTTTTGAATATATATGTTCAGGAAACTAAGGAGTTATATTGATGATCAAAATGTAAAATATGCTGAAAAAAAGAAAGAAGCTAAATGCAAAGTTGCTGCAGCTAAGGAGAAGGTATGTAACAAATAGTTCATGTCAAAACAACAATGATTAAACACCTCACATATCTACGAATTAATATTTAAACTAATCATCATTTCGTTGATGTATATAAATCGAATAAATTTTTGTTGCAATATATTAGAAAAATATTATTTTATTTAAATTATATCAAGCATATGAGTTGGTTTCCTTTATTTTAGCATTATCTTTCTTACATTAAACAAAATTTTGTATATTTGTTTTTCATATTTAAAATATTTATATATTTTTAAGTTGACACAAGTTGGTTTAATATTTGTTATTTGTTTTTAGAGTAGTGCTATCATAATGTATAACATGGTTCTTTTATTATTGTGTACATGTTATCTACAGGAAAAGAGTCTTAAGAAAAATTTGCGGGATGAAATGGAAAAAGATGCTATGTCAAATGTGGATAGACTTTCGATATCAGAACCTAATGAACTTATTGTAACACTAAAAAGTGAAGCATCCAAAGCTCACACCGAGTTTCTTGAGGCAAAAGACGCAATTTCTAAATGTATGAATATATGACCTATATATATTGTAATAATTTTAATGGTAATTCAATGATTTACATTTTTTTTTCTTTTACTATTGCAGGGAAACAAAGTTCAGATGCTATCAGAATTGAGCCTGAGTTCTCCAATAGTAGTGGTCAATCATTTTGGAAGTTAAAGAGTTATAATAGTGAATGTGATCTCTTAATGCAAGGTAATTCTCACAAAAAACTAGCCTAATTTTCTTGAATAATGGCATTAAAATTTAGGCATTTTCTAGTTTTCTAAAGGATAAAAATTTACAGATATCACATTAAAGCAAGAGGATGCGACTCTTGCCGAAGAAAAATGGCTTTTTTATGGTCCTGAACAGAAGGATGAGATTGATATGTACATTAATTCAAGGTACACACTTTTATTTAAGTCATACCTAGTTAACAATGTAGTTTAGAATATAAAACAAAGTTTTCTGACTAATTAAAACCATATTTATCACATATATTAGGAATCTTAACATGATTATTTCTTAAACATTTTGAATTTACAATAGTAATACTAGCAGATTATTCAAACTATGCAATGGTCATTCAAGTATCAACTTATAATATTTATGATCATAAATCTCAACGTGTAATTTAAGTATTGAATATTTTTTTATGCTTTGTAGTTCAATTTGAACTCTCCCCTAACCTCAGTAGGGTGAATAAGTGGAACAATTTTGTTAATGACACACTAATAATGTATATTTCTTTTCTGTCATGTTTGCAGAACTAAAAGAAATGAGTGAAGACACATCACTAAAAGTTTGCTTAGAAGGAGTGTCACAATTACAAGAGAAACAAGATGGATTACTTAATGAAAATAAAATAGAAGTCTAAAGGAGTAACTGAAGTGAGAGAAAAGTTAAACCCTCTCCACTCATGAAAGAAATTTATTTTCAATAATGTTTGGAAAATTTGTCAGCTGAAATATTTGACAGTCCTAGTTGATTGCTTGTGTTATTTCCTTTTCTTAGAGCTTATTGGCTACATATTTGATAAAAAATAAACCCTTTTTAATGGAAATCAAATGTTCATTAAATGATTTCGCTAGCTTCACATGGATTTATCCTTTTAAAACAAAATTCAGATACAACATATGCCTTTCTCCAATTCAAAAACTTGATAGAAAATCAGTTCAACAAAAGAATAAAAATAATTGAATGGCATGGTGGTGGTGAATATAAGGCAGTCAAAGACATGCCATTGAAGCAAGAGTACAGTTCAAGATGTATTGTCCATATACCTCCCAACAAAATGGTAGGGCTGGGAGAAAATAGAAACACATTGCAACTTTTGGGCTAAGAGAAAATACAAAAAAGGCGTTTTAGCTTCAATTTTGGACTCGGTCTCAACTCCAACGCTAGTAACATCAATTTATCATCACACACACACAATCATAAACAAGTTTTCAAACTTATTTTTATCAAGAAAACACTTCTAAAAATGCCTTGAAGTCATGCTAGATGACTTGAGAGTTGTAAGGAAAGTTCTTGGAAAAACTTTTTCCTTGCCAATCGAATATCATTTATAACTGATCAATTGAGTTAGTGCAAAAATATGCCCTAAGCAATTAGGATAACATCTTAATGATAGGCAAGGGCTATTTTTTTTGCATTTTAAAACTTATTAATTGGTTATTTTTAGGCCAACCAATCGATTAGAGCATTATGTCAATCAATTGTCCCATCAATTATGACCCTAAATTTTTTTCCTTTTTTGTGTCCACCTCTAGCCCATAAACAAATGTCTCTTCCCACATTTTTTTACATCCAGAAAAGTGAACCTTCATTCCTCACTTATCACTATCTCTCTCTAAAAATATTTCTTTCTACTTTCTCTAACTAAAGTTTAGTCATAGCGCTTTCGAAAAAATCGCTTTGCAAGTGAGACAGCTGTATTTCTGGAAGGATGGATTTGTAAGTTTGTTAAGGAAGTTTTTTTACCTTGGTCTAACAATACATCTATTTAGGGATTTTTTTTGTTTCAAAATTAAACCTGTTAAAAGCTTGGTTTAACTTTATTCGGTTTAAGCTGAGCCCGATATTAAAATATTGTTAAGTTTCAAGATTAGTCTGGTATTAAAATCATCTAGGTTTTTGGTTAGACCATAGTTCAGTTCGTGAGCTCATCCTGGTGTTAAAAACTCTCTCAGGTTCAAGATTAGCCCGTGCATAATATTGGTTTGAATCTTGAAGAACAAGCTCTCCAAGTTTATTGTGGAACGAAGACTAAACACTTTAATCCACTGTTTGGAAGGAAGACTCGCCGCTTCATTATTTATTCTTTGTTTAGATGGAAGTTAGCCACAAACTTCATTTTCCTTGTATAAATGGGTTTGAGAGTTCAACCTACTAAAATCTCTTAAGTTTTACCCTCTTCTCTGTGTAGTCACGTGTCTAATCACTACACCAAATTTGATATTTTGTATCGCTTAATTTAATAGCACTTTAAAAAAATGCTATTAAAAAGGAAACAAACACATCTATAATAGCACTTTATAGTGGGACGCTAGTATAGGATACAGTGAATGTGATTTTGATAGCACTTTGTAAGAAAATGCTATTATTAAACTTCACTAAGATAGCACTTTCTTTAAAACACTATTAATATTCTTCACTATGTTAGCACTCTTTTAGAAACACAATTAGTTTTCTTCCCTAATCTTCACTAAAAGAGCGCTTTTAAAAAAACGCAATTATTTGACTATCATTTGTTAGCGTTGGCAGGAAAGCGCTATTTAATTATAAAATATGTAATAAATAATAAAATTAATTATAAAAAGAAAAAGTCTTTTGGCGAATAACCTTTTGTTTTCGACCACAAAGTTTTTGCAAAAAACAAAACACATATCCACTTCCTTCGACCTAGCATAGTCCTCTTCGTCCTCTGATTCATCGATTCAATCAGTGTTCTTCTACCTCAGTCCTCTTCTTCCTCTGATTTATGCACTTTTCGCACGGTCAGTTCAGATTCACCTCTGATTTCCACTCGAATAGAAAGAATAAAGAAAACTCAATCTCCGTTGAACTCAGCCTTCGTCAGCTCACCACCGTCATCTTTATGTTCATTGGTATCTGATAATCTTTGTTTTGTCAGATTATTACTTTATGTTGTAAATTGTAAAATTAGGGATTTGAATTTGAAGATAATTTAGTTTCTACCATTGTTAACTAATTATAAGTGAATCCTTAATTTTTCTGAGCTTTGCAATATTTTAACCTAATTTGAAGATTCACGGTAAATAACATTGTGTTTTTGATTGGTGTATGAAATTGGGGTTTTTGTTAGGTGGAAAGTTGGTTCATCAGATTACTAAGAAGAAGACCTGAGTGTCCTGTTACTGGAATAAAGATCCAAAGGGTATGAATCTATATAAAGTTTGATTTGCACTTATCAATGGACAAACAGGGATGGATTCAAAAGGGGAAACTCCCTGCTTCCAATATTATATGTTATTTCCAGATAATTACGAATTATGTTTTCATGTTTTATACACTTTATTGGTCCTATGAACAGTAGTGATTCACCAAGAGATGTTGGTTTAAAGGCCATAGAAAAGATGGAGATCAGCTTATAATTGTTGTCATTCTTTCAACACTACAAGAAAATTGTTGATTAGCTGGGTGAATTTGCCAGGTGAAAAACACCTCGCAAATTATTGCACTTGTGGGATGCATAACACCTCGCAACTCAGTTTTTTTTGGAAAAATAAATATTAATGTTTTTCCATCTCGCAAAGGAGGGAAAAAAGTTTGAAAATTTGGAAAAAAAGTTGCAGGGTGTTAAACACCCCGCAACATTGTTTTAAAAAAGTTGTTGGAAAATAAAAAATTGCTTTTACTGAAAAGTCAGGGTGGCAGGTGACCGTATGATGCTTTTACTGACACAAATGTTGCGAAGTAAAAAACACCCCGCAAGTTGCAACGTATTTGTACGTTGCCAGGTGAAAGCCACTCCGCAAGTTTTTTTTGAAAATTTTGAAAAAAAGTAATTCTGGCAATTAATGATAGCACAGAGTACCAGGTAAGTGTTGCGGGGTGATATTTGCATTTGCGGGGTGCTTTCCACCTGGCAAATTTGAGCTTTTTTTGTAGTGCAATGATGACATGGCATTTGTAAAATTTGAAAAAAAATCGATCTTTTATATATGTGTGATTGTGTTCAAGCTAATTAACAAAACCAAAATATTATACGCCAACATAAGCGACGACATCTATAACTAAAATTTTTTTATTTAATTTATTTTGACCATCATACCTTTCAACTGCTTTGAACATTGCTATATAATTTTTGCAGATTGGTGAAAGGAAGAAGATTTGTAAATCTGTTGGAAAGCAAGGTAAGGAAACATATTCATGGTTGGTTGCCTTTATTTAGTTTTTTTTTTGTCATTAGTTTTTATTAGTAGATGATGTTCAATTCCACTGTATATATGTGTTAGGGATTTAATAATTGACTTACATTGCTGGCTATTAGACTACTTGGACAGTTGATAAGCTATAAGCATGAATCTTTAAATTAACAAAAGCAATACCAATTAAAAGTGGAAAAAGAATAAAGGTAAATAAATGGGTATGGGCAATAGTTTCTTCTTGCGACATATAAAAAACACAAAAAGGATTGTTACTCACCGAAATGATGTTGCGTTTGATAAGTTGATCTTTGGTAGCTATTCTCTAAGTAAAACTCTCCGTCCAAAAAATAGCAATTTAGGTGGAGCTTCAACCTTCCACAACGAAACTAGCGCCTTCGCAGTCACTTCTTGACAAACATAACATGCAGAATCCGCAGACAAAAATAACTCCCGACATCGTCCACTCATAACCATCTTCGGACTTCACTACCCAAAGAGACCTCAGATAACACCTCCTGTAATTCATCTCCTACCAACAGAAAAGAAGGGTCGTTTATATCTATACAGGCCTCCAAGTTCCAAGACCAATCACTACCACTCCACGAGACAAATTCCGCCACGCTGCAATTCTTACTAAAAGCAACAGCAAAAGCCTCTGGAAAAGCGTCCATAAGGGCTTTATTTCCCAGCCATCTAGACTGCCAAAATGTTGTCCCACGACCAATGTTCACAATATATGTAATAGCACCTGTGAAAAGATTAATACAATTATGAACAAAATTTCTAGATAGAATCATATCATGCCACCATATAGAATCCATGTGATTTAACACAGAGTCATTCCCAATTAAAACTTTAATAACTGGATTACATATCTTCCTCTAAGCAAACTACTACAAATCGCCTCAGACTCATTTACAATCCTCCACTTCATTGTTGTAGCAGAGCCAAATTTAAAATCTTGACATCCTTTACTCCCAAACCACCTTTTTTATTTGGTTTGCAAAGTGATTTCCAACTTACGCAGTGGATAGTACGACCAGCTTCTTTCTTATTCTATAAAAAATTACATTGTCTTTTCTGAATCTCATTAATCACTTTTGAAGGAGCCCTATAAAAAGATAAAGAAAATATCAGTATTGCATTCAACACTGAGTTAATCAACATCACTCGACCCGCCAAGTTCAAGTGTCTACCTTTCCAAGTAGCCAATATAGATTTCAGCTGAGATATTAAATCCTTCCACATTGAGATCTTTCTCGGACTATCCTTAACATTAACCCCAAGATAATTGAATGGAAAAAAATTAATATCACAATTCAAAAAACTTGAGGCCGCTTCCATTAGCCAATCACTAACGTGTGTATACTATATAACTTGCTCTTTAGAAAATTAATTTTCAGCCCCGACATCAACTCAAACCCTCAGAGAATAGACTTAATTATCCAAAAATTATCACTACAACCATCCGCCACTATAATCGTATCGTCCGAAAATTGCACTAGGTTGACTTCTTCTTCTCTGTTGATCTTAAAGCCTCTAAAGACTCCTAATTCCACCGCCCTCCTCATTAGACGCGACAATGCCTCCGTGACAAAACGAGAAGAAAAAGGGAGATAGGATCCCCTTGACGAAGCCCTTTTTCCACCTTGAAATCCTTTGTAGTTCTGCCATTAATAATGATTGAAGAATAACTTGTGAAAATACAACTATCCATCCAACTTAACCATTTTCTCCCAAACCCCATATTGATCAACATAAAACGTTAAAAGTCCTAATTTACACAGTCATAGACTTTTTCAAAGTCTACCTTCAAAGCAACATAATTTCTTTTCTCTATTCTTGCCATATCCAAAACCTCATTGATCAAAAGAACGTCGTCTAGGATATTTCTATCGGGATCAAATGTTGATTGATTGACCGAAACTAGTTTTCCTAACACAACTTTAATTCTTGCATCCATCAATTTAGAGAGGATCTTATGCAAGCTTCCCACAAGGAATATAGGTGTGAAATCGTTAAGAGATTAAGGATTATAAATCTTAGGAACAAGCGCTATGAATGAAGAAGTTGCTGCTTTTGTTAACTTAGCATCCTTATAGAAAATCGTCACGAATTTGAGCACATCCAGTTTGATAAACTCCCAAGACAAGCATTTATTCCAGTTTGGCCCCAGGCTTTTATTCCCGTCACAGGCCCAACCCATATCTTTAATTTCAAATTCAGAGAAAGGCCTATCCAACCACATACTATCCTCCTCACTTAGACATTTAAAGTTTAATTCATATGGCACAGGTCTGCTCCCACTACTATCTCTGAAAAGCTCTTCAAAGTGACATTTCACCTCCTCTTTCACATCTACCACCCCTTCTACAAGACCATTCCGCTCCATAATTGCAGTAATCACATTCCTCCTCCGCCTATTCTTCAGGGAATTATGGAAGAAACGAGAATTTTAGTCTCCTTCTTTTAGCCATAGCTGTTTAGATTTTTGTCTTAGCATACATTCCTTCAATTTCAGATATTTCCAAAACTCCCCTATTACTTTATATATATATATATATATATATATATATATATATATATATATAAATATATATATATATATATATATATATATATATATATCCTCCACAGTAGACGAGATGTTCTCTCCGTGATGTTCAACAAGCACCCTATCGAGAGCATTCTGATTATCTACCTTTTCACAAACCTGTAGATCAATCCAGCCAAAAATATCGCGATTCCACTTCCTAAGAATTGGTTTCGATCTCTTCAGCTTCTCATATAGTACAAAATCCCCACGCCCTTCCACTACTAACTTTCCCCATTCCTCCTTTAAGAAAGGTAAAAAGCCCCCATGTTTGAACCAAGTGTTGAACCTAAAAGGCTTTGGACCCTGATCTAATTTCCCCATATTGAGCCAAATATGACAGTGATCTGAAATATCCCTCTCTCCCACTCTTTGATCAATAATACGCCAATCATCTATCATCTTATTAGATATGAGAAACCTATCAAGGTGACTCATAGCCGTTCCATTCCCTTTATACCACGTAAATCTGCCTCCAATAAACAGAATATCCAAAAGATTCATATCCTCAATAAACCTTTTGAAATCTTCCATATTCCTACTACTGTGACTTCCCCTTATTCCCATTCTTTCCTCCCTACTACAAAATTCATTGAAATCCCCTCCTAAGCACCATTCAATAATACCACTAGCCTACTTTCTCTACACCAAAATTCTCCACAATAACCTCCTTTTAGAAGCGTTACACAAAGCATAAATATTAACAATATTATATAAACCTCCTTTCCAATTAACGGTGATGCCTACATAACCACACCAAGAGAAACTGTAATTGGCAAAAAATAGAGTCAGAATTTTTTCTCCACAAAATAGCCATACCTCCTGAAGCTCCCTGAGAATGCGAGGTTGTCTACTCCACATCTTTATTACCCCAGAAAGAAGAAGCTATTGATTCGTCAAAACTGGCCAATTTTGTTTCCTGAAGGAAGCATATATCAAAATTGCCAGAATTAATAAGATAACTCACCCTTCTCCTCTTTAAAGAGCTCCCACCTCCTCTTAGAATGAAAGATAGAATATTCATTAAGACATAGTAGTTTTCTCCTTCATAGCCCTCTTTCCTTTTTTATCTCTAATCTCCATACCCTCCACTTCCTTGATAATCAGACTCTTATCTACCCTACTAACCACTCCCAGCTTTGAGATTGAGCCCCATATTTTCTTCCCTACTTCATATTGATCTTTCCTCTTAATCCTAGCATTGCAACTCATCAATTCAGAATCAATCAACGAATTACAGTGCGAAAAATATCCGCTCGAAATTTCATCACTTCCCTTGCTAGACACTTTGGTCGGATCCACAGAATTACCAGAAGTCGCTATATTTCTTGGGATCAAACAAGCATAGTGTGAGGGATTTATATTAACCCTAATCCCCAAATCTCTGACATGTTTCTTATTTTTCCTTTTAGATTTATCTTTCTTTAGATTACTACATTCACCATCAAAAGAAATTGGGCCTTTAAAAAACTCCTGACTTAAAGCTAGGCCCGTTTACACACAATAAGGCTGAAGGCCCATTAGACTTCTCCATCCTATCGGCCTCACTATAAGACCCTCTTAGAAAAGGAGAATCCTCACTTTGACCTCCCCCTTCACACGTATCCCCCACAAATCTTCTCTCATACGACTCCCCACCTTGATTAGTAAAATTAATCTCCTAAATCGATTTTGACACCTTTAAAGAAGCACTTTCAACGGATAAGACAGAAGGAACCTTTATGCTTGAAGACTTTCTTTCCTTCCTATGACAATCTTCCATCTGCTCCTTGTCAGTCCTAGGTATCAGGGTCGTATGCTTCTCCCCTACACACCCTTCAGTAGTCGCTTTCTCATTAATGAGTGCCTCTTACTCGGAATGATCCTCTTCCTCGAAATCATCAACCCCTTCTCCACCTTCTCCCTCGCCGGAACTAAAGTCACCGGAGGAATCACTCAATCTTCCATCTGCTCCTTCTCAGTCCTAGGTATCAGAGTCGTATGCTTTTCCCCTACACACCCTTCAGTAGTCGCTTTCTCATTAATGAGTGCCTCTTTATCAGAATGATCCCCTTCCTCGAAATCATCAACCCCTTCTCCACCTTCTCCCCCGCCAGAACTAAAGTCGCCGGAGGAATCACTCAACACTTCCTCATATTCTAAATTTTCATTACGAGATGGAATTTCCGACGAAGTAGAAAGATCTTCCGTCACAAAAATTCTAAACAAAGAGCCATTAATCGAAACCGATAGAACTTTGTTTATAACCACCATACACCTTGTTCTAATTTTAAGCCTTGCAACGTCCATACTTAGTTTAGAAAAGGTATGGTCATCACAGTTAATGAAGGATCCTAAAGAAGGCGAAATAGTCTCAAAGAAATCGTTACTTCAAACATGGCATGGAATCCCTGTACATTTATTCCATGTGATTTTCTCTAGATATAAATCTTTAGGCTCCCAGGATCTAATCTCTTTGAACCAAGATCTCCACCAATCACTACGCTCATCTGAGAAATTTACAATCTCTCCTTCTATAAGATCTTCCATAAGGCACAAGTTGGCTCCAAGAGCAGTCACTCTTATAGAAAATATACCCTCTTCATGGAAAACTTTCTTTATGATACGAGCCGAACCCGGATCCTTGACAACTCCCACATAGGCCTTATCATATTTTCTTAACATCTCACCTTCTACCTTAAAACTCAGTTGAATCCTCAAACCACCGTAACAACGATAGTCTAAAGTCTTACCTCCATCCACGTTCATAGTTGCCTCAGCAAAACATCTACCTTCGTTCTTCTCGAAACCCCTAAGATCACGAAAGACAGAATCCTCATGTTTCCTAACAGGATCCGATTGTCTTCTACCCTTAACTAAGTCACCTCCCTTTTCACCTGCTCTTCCTTTCCTCTAGAGTTTGGGTATATTGGCAAATAACTTTCTACCCTTCAAGAGCACATTATCTAACTTGGTTGCCAGCATCCTGTCATCCTTAACGTTAAAAAACCTTGCAAAATCATACCTCCTACCTCTCTTATCCCTCTTACTCGGAATAAAGACCTCATCGATCTCTCTCATCTTCTTAAACACCTCATACACATCCTTGGCTTTCCACTTATCATTAAATTCTATGAAGAAAAAAGTTGACAGATTTTATGAATCCCTCCCAGCACTACTCTTAGCTACATCCCGTTTTTCTCCCACATGTCTTCAATACGACACTTTCTTCCATCCCTCTCCAAACATTGTTAAGCTTAAAGAAAAGACCTATACCCAAAAATAACACCAAAAACCATATACAATTATCACAAAAAACAACGCCCCTAACCCTAAGGCTAGGAATTTAGGCGGAAGGTCTCAATGAAATTGATCTAGTTCATGAAGAATCTGAGTATAACCGGTCATTCTATAACTTGAAAGTTAATTAAAACAAGGTGTTTCATGCCAAGTCACGAATCCAAGAGAAACACTAGCTTTTATGGTGTATGGAATATGACTTGCATTTTGTTTTGTAATAGGTAATGAGACCTTTGAGGAAGAGTGGAAAATTTATCTAGTAATCATGAAAGAGTAACAATCAAAAAAGTATGTCCTGTTTGTCACAGTTGCTGAATTTTTGGGCAACATTTATACGAGTTTTTTACCAATATTATGAATCTGTTATGGGCGTGTGTTTACTTGGTTGGCCATATTCGGTACTGTTATGAGGCTGTTGTGTAAAAAATGAAATTACACTCTGCATTACACAACACCTCAAGGTTCTGAATCATCTTTTGCTCTCTTTTGTAATAAAATGAAATTATCACTCAAATAAATTCTTTTCAGCACTAACTCTCTATATTTATGCAGTGCTACCTACTACTGGTGACGATGGGTATAGTACCATGTTGTGATGAAAGCGGTTTGAAGAAAGGACCTTGGACACTAGAAGGGGATAGAATATTGGTGAATCACATTCAGAAACATGGCCATGGAAGTTGGAGAGCACTTCCAAAACTTGTAAGATTGAATAGGTGTGGGAAGAGTTGCAGATTAAGGTGGACTAACTATATAAGACCTGATATCAAAAGAGGAAAATTCACAGAAGAAGAAGAGAAAACCACCATCAATTTACATGTTGTTCTTGGTAACAAGTCATTGACTCTTCTCCGAAGTCCTACTTTCTGATTTTAATATTCATTTTCATTTGTAGATCTGAACTTAAAGCAGGTGCATCAATATCATATTTGATTCTTTCAATTTATTCAATAAAAAGTAGGTTTAGTCATCTCCATTGTCATGAAAATTACACAGAGATGAAATTAAAGTATCAATTTCTTTCAATTTGATTCTACTTAGTAGAATTTTTTGTATCTTAGTGAGTTTATGCTTAAGCCATTTCCCTGTCATATGGTGGCTTGACAGAGTTGGGTTAGATATGAAATGAATGTTGGATGATTGTTGGAAATGTGAGGATCTACAGTTATTACCGGCACTTTTCATTTTAGTTTAAGACTTATCTTTTCCTGGAGTTCCTTTTCTAATTACTAGTCTTTTGAATGGATTTTAATATATTATCAGCAAGGGATCTGGTGTTGGTAGGGTGCCTAAGGCAGTGGATGTCGAGATTATGGAAATGATGAAGGAACATAAGACAGAGTGCTATTAGACTTAGCTTTGTTTAGTTTTATTTATCTATAAAATTCAAATAGATATTTTGGCATATATAATGATGTTACGCAATTAGTTTATGCAGTAATAGATAATTGTTAATGACCTGTATGCTCTGAAAAGTCCAACACCACTGGGTACACCCCTCTCTTTAATACTGTTAGGAGAGCAAATATTAATATAGATATATTTTTTATTTTAAAAAGTTATTACTGCGGATATTAAGTCCTATGCGTTTACCTGCGAATTTTCTTGTGGATGTTTTTTACAGATTTTCCTGCGGATTTAGCTGCGGAGTTATATAGTAGTGTTTCTAAAATCCGCAGGAAATTCGAGTATTTCTAGTAGTGTTTTAACAAAGAGTAAATAGTTTTCCCAACAAGAAGAGTATGAGATCGAATATAGAACCATGCGACTGATTCAACCCCAACTTAGCCAAATCGCAATGTAACCTAGATGAAACTAACAAGTCAATTGTCCGGTTCTTGGTTCAGTGGTTTGCTGCTTTCTTTCATTTTTGTGAAATTTTTTTTCTGATGTACTTCAACCATTACATTTGTTTTGTATCCAAATTCTTTTGACTCGAGACAGACAAATATATACAGAAAGTAAACAATAAAATTAAAGAGCCATCATCTATCTCTCTAAACTAAAACAAAAATAGATGGAGAAAGAGAAAAACAAAGGACCGCCGTTTATTTTGATTTTTTAAAATTTGTATTATTTTTAGTTTTAAAATTTAATGTGTATTTTTTTAAAATAATAAAAACATTATAAATGAATATTCCTTTAAAAATTTTCCTTTTTTTGGAAACCAAAAAGAAACACTATTTATTAATACATATAAATATGAAAACAGTAAAAATGGAAATTCTTTACAAAAATTCCATTTTTTTTCTAAACGGTACATTCCATATTTTGAAATTTATTAACATACTTATTTAGCAATAATATAAAAGTTTATATTTATTATATATTCAAAATATAAATCTTAAATGAAATTCTTTAACAAATATTCTATTTATTCCAAATGCACCGTTTCAATGTATTTAGAAAACTTTAATTATTTTCACCCCTCATTGCATTATATAAAGAGAAAATACAAACTTAAGAAGCAGAGTCTCACTCAATTAGCTCTCAACGTTTTCAACTATCTCTCTTTTTTACAATTTTCTTCTAGTGGAGTGTTTAAAACAATGTATGCTATTCCACTTAGATGGTGTCCTCCCACCACTAACATGGATTTCAACTCCTCTTCATCTCAAAATCATGATCTTGAGGGTGATGCTAGCGAAATTCCAGAGGTTGAAAACAAAAAAACTTGTCATCAGGTTGATTTTTTTGTTATTGTATGTTATTCTTTTGATGTTGATACATATTTTTATATTTAATTATCTGATATTGGGAGTATGAATGAATATCATAATTGGATGGCATTGAGTATAATTGAAGAAAAAAAAGTATTCACATATTGTAGAGTGATTATTTTAAAGAATTAGTATTTTTGGTGTTTTTTCATCTATTGTCTGAGAGTTGGTGATTTTTTGTGTATGAGGATAGATATATTTGGAGGATGAGGATATTTTGAGGTTTAGTTTGACTTAGTTACAAATTGTGTGTGTCTTGAATTTTAAATTTTGGAGTTTATTTTGACGTTCTTGTTTTTTTTTTTCTACATTGAAGTGCCGGCAAAAAAGAAGCGACATTGCTGCTACATGTAAGAATGTGAGAAATAGAAAACCATGCGGCATTCGGTTATGCCGCAAATGTCTATTGAATAGGTTTGTTCTCTTTTTTTTTTAAAGCAAGTTTCAATAAAGAGAACAAAAGTTCACGGAACAAGATTACAAAAGAAACGGGCAAAGCCGCAAAAGGAAAATTACCCACCAAATGAAACTAACTTAAGTAAAACAAAGGGTTTTTGTCAAACTCATAAAAGTTACATTTGGTATGGAGAATATTCCCGATAAAAGACCACCTCCTAAAAGCGCTTTACAACTCCAAACGACATCACGGGTATTCCACACCGAATTCTTGAAAATAATACCGTTCCTAACAAGCCAAATACTCCAAATAATAGCCAACCAAATACACCCCAACTTACTTTTCCTAACATTCTTGGATTTACAAAAAGAAAACCATATCCAAAAACTCTCCTTAAAATCCGCCCCTTTGTAGTTAGACAAACCTATCCAAGAGGCCATTTCCTTCTAAACCTCATCCACCTTATGGCAACCCAAGAAAAGATGAAGGGGAGATTCTAAATAATTCACACAAACAACACAACAAAGATTAGAGGTAGAAGGTAATATACCTCGAAACAATAAGGAATCCTTTGATGCAATCCTATACTTGAAACATCTCCAACCAAACGCTTTCACTTTTAAAGGAATGTCTCCCTTCCAAAGCAAAGAGGTGACAAAATCAAAGCGATTAGGAGGGCCAAAAATCAAAGCACCCTTACGGATTAAATCATAGCAAGAAGAGACGGAAAAAGAATCAAGAACCGATGCACGCCAAGCCACACGGTCTCTCAAACCTTCACCCGACGACAAAACCGCATCAACCCGATGAATCTCCAACAAATTCCGCAAAGAGACCAAGTTGCCTTCCAACCCCTCCGGGACTAAAGGTATCCCCAAGTCATTCCACACCCACACAACGCCATCCCAAGCTCCCATACAAGCAACAGAAACGTCCTGTAAAAAAGATAAAGCAAAAAGGGACGAAAATAACAACTTTAAAATACCCTCCTCTAACCAACTAGAATGCCAAAAAGAGGTAGAGAAGCCATCACCAATGAGAAAAGAAACATTATTAGCAAAACAATCCCCGGACAACCTTTTCTCCAAGGACAAAATATCCGTCCACCAAACCGATTTCGAGCTATACTTATCTACCTTAGCACCTTCGGAGATCATCCTAAGCTTTATATCCCCATATCGAGCTTTTAGCATCCTATACCATATAGAATTAGACTCCTCCAAAATTCTCCACTTCCACTTTGTAAGAAGAGCCAAATTAAAGTCTTCAAGACTCTTTAATCCTAACCCTCCTTTGTCTATCGGAGTGCAAACATCTTCCAAACTCACCCATTGAACACTTTTCTTCTCCTCCACACCCCCCCCCCCAAAGAAAATTACTTTGAATTCTATTAATCTCCCGAATCACCTTTTTAGGAGCCAAGTAAAAGGAAAGAGTAAAAATGGGTAAACTACCCAAAACCGATTTCAAGAGAGTCATTCTTTCCCCAAAGCTAAGCCATCTCCCTTTCCACGTGCTCAACCGTTTCCTAATATTATCCACCAAAGGATTCCAAAAATTGATCCTTTTTGGATTAGAACCAATGCGAATCCCAAGAAAAGAAAAATCCTTTTCTTCCCTTTTACAAGAAAGAAAGGAAGTAGCCACCTCCAAGAATCTATCATTTATATTAATACCAATAATCTTACTCTTATTGAAATTAATTCCAAGCCCCAACACCAACTCGAACCCTCTCAACACCGCTTTAATGGCCCATAAGTGCTTCCAACTACCATCTCCGACTAATAAAGTGTCATCCGCAAATTGAAGCACATCAACAAAACATTTACCTTTAACATTACAACCAACGAAATCCCCATTGTCCACCGCTTTGTTAACCAAAACTTTAAGACCTTCCGCCACAATCACAAAAAGAAAAGGAGATAAAGGATCACCTTGCCGAAGACCCCGTTCCACCACAAACTCTTTTGTGGGACTACCATTAATGAGGACCGAAATTTTACTAGTAAAAATTAATACTTCCATCCATTTCAACCAAACATCCCCGAAACCCATCCTTTCCAACATGAATTTAAGAAAGTTCCAACTCACCTTATTGTACGCCTTTTCAAAATCCACTTTAAAAAGAAGACAATCCCTCCCTTCCTTAGTGGAAAAATCAACCAATTCATTCGCCACAAGAACTCCATCAAGCAATTGACGACCCGGAACAAAAGTGCTTTGGCAAGGCGAAACTATAGAATGCAAAACTCTTTTTATCCTACCGGCCAAAACCTTGGAAATAACCTTATATATACACCCCACTAAACAAATAGGACGATAGTCATCCAAACTCAACGGATTAGAGGATTTAGGAATTAAAGATAAAAAAGAAGAGGTAATGGCTTTAGAAAACGCACCTCCCGAATGTAACTCCTTGAAACAAGCCACAAAATCATCCTTTAAAAAAGCCCAACAATTCTTCACAAAAAGAAGAGTAAAACCATCCGGCCCCGGGCTTTTCGAACCTTCGCAATTCCACACCGCCTCCTTTATTTCTTCCTCGGAGAACGGAAGCTCAATAGAAGCACTCTCCTCCCTACTCAAAGATTTGATCGAAGCATTCTCTAAAACCGGCCTTCTATCACAATCCTCCTTGAACTTTTCATTAAAATGACGCCAAACTTCTTCCTTAACCTCATCAAGTTTAACCATCATCCCACTACTAGTAGAGATAGAGCTAAGATGATTCCTTCTCCTCCTTTCTTTCATAATCCTATGGAAAAATTTACTATTAGAATCTCCATCATTGAGCCACTTTAATCTAGATTTTTGGATGAGCATATTCTCCTTGATTTTGAGGTTCAACCACAATCTACTACTAGCCTTTCTTTTGATAGCTTAAACCTCAAAACTAACATCGTCACAATTGTCCGCCTCATTCAACTCTCTAACCCCTTCCTCCACTTCCAAGTCATATTTACCAAACACCACTTGAGCCTACCCTTGATAATACGGAATTTCTCCTTTAAAATAAAGTCACCTCTACCGCTAACTATAATCGCCTTCCATTCTTCCTCAACAAAGCGCATAAAATCTTTATTATGGAACCATTCATTATTAAACTTGGACGGTTTCGGACCCCAATCCTCCTTATCAACAATTAACCACACCGGACAATGATCCGACACATCTCTTTGCTCAATTAATTGGCCCACCACTCCCCAAGAAGAAACAATGTTTCCATCAAGAATAAAGCGATCCAACCTACTCTTGGATTTGCCATCCCCACTAAACCAACTATATTTTTTACCTTTGCACGGAACATCGATCAAGCCACAATCTTCAATGAAATTAGAAAACTCCTTCCATTCCAATTTATTAACCGAAGTAGAAGTACCAAATCTCTCACTACCCTTCTTGATTGAATTAAAATCACCTCCAATTAACCAATCCCCATCCTTATATTTATCCTTCAAATCAACCAACCCCTTCCACAAAGAACGCTTCGAAGACAAAATACAAGGGGAATAGACATTGATACAATAATAAAATTGATTCTTCCAACAAACCTTGACACCAAGATAACCCGGCTCACGAAAGCTTAACACCACTGATAAAGAACTAGCTTTCCACAATATAAGGATACCGCCCGACAAGCCTTCCGACTCAGAAAAAGAATAATCACAATCCGAATTGCCCCAAAAACTCCTCGCCACCACGTCCGTAATATGAGTCATTTTAGTTTCTTGTATGAAAAACAAATCCGCCTTGCCCCTTTGAATAATACTACTAATCCTCTTTCTCTTAATCCTACTACCCCCTCCCCTAATGTTAAAGGATCCAACAATCATTGCAAAGAGTTATGGTTCTCCTTCCCTCCGCATGAACTCCTCAACTCCTTAATATTTAGAGCACTCGAAACCACCCCTAGATTGGAGATTGCCTTCCAAAGTTTATCACCCGTGTCAAGACCGAAATTACTAAGGATCCTTTGGTTGCACCTAATGATATCTGAATCAGCAGCCCCGTCTATACTGCTAACAGCCGCGCCATCATTAATATTAAAGCCTGAAACTGATTCACAAACAGCCCCTGTTTCCTTCACACCCACCTTCACATCAACAGCAGCCATTAACCTGTTACATTCACTTCCAGCATTCTCAACCAAAATACCTTTATCCTTCCCTAACCTCTTCTTTACTCCCCTGCCTTTGCCGAATCTCAAATGTCCATTTAAGAGAGCTAATCTCCATCTCCTTCCCTGTTTAGAACTTGCGCCAACTCCACCAGAAACCCCCTGCAAAACCGGCGCAGTCGATAAAGAGACAGTTACAGCATCGCTGCCCAGACCAACAACCAAACAATTCTTCGCCGTCACCGATTCTGCTACCCAAGAGCCCTCAGACAAAGGAACAGAATCGGTCTGAGACTGCACAAAAGCCTGAGGAATCTTCGGAGAACTTCCTTCCTTGGAAAGTTCCATGCCAACCGAAAGCAATCCCTGCTGAGCAACACAAACGGTACCACGCTGCAAAGCTGCCGAAGCACCAGAATGCACATTACCAGGAACAGCAACGACAGGGTCAAACAAACCATGAGCATTCTCAATCGCTTTGTCAAACGCACCAGAGGGACAAAGTGTCACAGCAGGATTAGGGAGAAAACACACATCAGAAACTGGCTCAGTAAACCTCTTCAAAATACCCTCTTCCTTATGCCCTGTTACATTACCCGCTTCCGTCTCCTAAAATTGATCAATGCTATCAGACGATTGAGCGAACTCAGACCCTACACCCTCGTCGGACAAACCGTTAGCCCAATCAACCTCCGAAACAGAAGAACCCACCGACCTAACGCGGTTCGAAGGTACAGTCTTAAGCCGGATAGCTCCAAAAGTGTCCTCTCTAAGAACTAGTGAGAACACTTTGTCATCAATGGAAGCTTGGTAAGAGGACGGAACTACGAACGAAGAAGCAACTTTAACCATAATTCTTGCTTCATCCTGAAATTCTCCTTTCAAAGTATGCTCATCAATACATACAAAAGATCCCATAGTATTGGCTAACCCCGTAAAAAAGTTTGAGGACCAAGCATGGGCCGGAATACCGAAGATCCGTATCCACACCATCCTGCTATCATCGACCTTAGAATCATCCCATTTCACAACCTCAGAGAACCACGTCCTCCACCAAGTCTCGCCTTCTCCGATGAGGTCCTCAATATATCCCTCCTCCATCTCTTCCAACAAACAAAAATTATCGCCCATTGGAGACACTTAAATCGCGAAGAAGCCTTCCATCTCGAAATGTGTCTGAATATTATACGCCGAACCCGACACTAGAACCTTCCCAACGTAAGCTTTCTTAAGCCTCTGTCTAACCTCTTCCTTCGATTTGTAACAAAAACGTGGAGCCTCCTCTGTTTTCTTACCACTGCAACGAACCACCTCCTTATTAACTACCTCAGCAAAAGACCAAAAATCCCTCCTCACCTCCTTCCTACCCACGAAGCAACCACCGAAAACCTCCTCTTTCTCCTTACCCTTATGACCTCCAACAGCAATATTCCTCTGGAACCGCGGTAAATTAGCATGAATTTTCTTTCCACCAATGATCACATTATCTATCCTCACCGCCAGCATACGCTCGTCCTCCACCTCCACGAATTTGGCAAAACCGAACCTCTTACCTATATTATTCCTCCTAGGAGAAATGGATACCTCAACCACTCTGCCGACACACCCGAACAACTCAAAAAGATCCTTAGACACTGAGAAGTCTGGAATTTCCGAAAAATAGATCGATGTCACAAGCTCCTCCTTCAGCCCCTTAAAATTCAGATTTTTGCCGCCATAAGGAAACGTATCCCACCGAGGTTTCCAGCTGTGGAAGGGCCTTCTATTCCTAACCTCCATCCACCCTCCCCCCCTAACACCATTACGGGTCTCTCTCATGACAGAACCCAACACCAAAACAGCCTAAACCAACAGATCCACAAACGGCAGAAGAAAGAACAGGGAAGCGACCAAAACCTAGAGAGCGACGCCGTGCAGAAGAAACCGGCGAACCATAAGGGCCTCAAATTAGTATCTGAGACCACCCTCCCAGTAAGGTCCCTGAGCCCTAAAGCCAGGAATTTAAACCGAAATTGAGACGATGGAGGATACCTTTCTAAGAGCCGCTAAAGGAGTCCACCGAAGAAAGCACGAACAAGCACCGTCGGAACGCCCACCGGAAAGCACATGAGGTCGCACCGGGAATCGCTTTTTTTTACAGTAATTACGATGGTTGATAATTTGCTACAACATTGTTTTGATGCTACAACAATGTTGTTCTAACAATGTATATTTACTTTCTATACATTTTGATGGTACTCAGTGAGTAACAATTGTTTGTGTTTTAGAGTTGTCCTATGCTGATTTAAAAAGATGTTTGTTCACTCTTTTTATTTGACTTTGTTTTAACAGTTATTATATTTTATTAATAGTACAAATGCAGAATAATTTTTGCATGTTTGGTTTTTGATGTGTTGAGTTTCTGTTGTGTTGAACTTAGATATGGTGAAACGGAAGAAGAGGTAGAATTGTTGACTGACTGGATGTGTCCTATGTGCAGAGGCATTTGCAACTGTAGTTATTGCATGTAAGTTGTGTTTCGATTATATATTTGAATTTCGTATTTTAGTTTTAATTTTGCATCATTTTGTATGATTGTTATTTAATTAGAGTGACCTTGTAGGAAAAAAGGAGGGCAAAAACCTACCGGTGCTTTATCACATAAAGCCAAAGCATCTGGTTTTAAGTCTGTGTCGGAAATGTTAATTAAGAAGGCTTCTAAAGATTTGGAGTTGAACAAAGTTAATAACATTGATGTCGTGCCTTCAAGCAAAACTACTTTGGAAAAGGTGTGATCCTTTTCCCCATTTTTATGTAGTTAACACAATAACATCATTTTATTTGAGGGATAATAAACTTGCATGAATTCAATTCAAACCAGTGATTAAAAGAGAAAAAAGAGTGTTTATTATCATAATAGTTTTAATGCTTGATTTTAATATGCTACAGGATCATGTACTAGATCCATTAGAGAAGGAAAATACCCTAGGAGGCATGGCTCATGGTCAGATGGATGGTCCGGAAGCTTGAGCTGCAAATGATTTTTTTCTTACTTTGACTTCAAATGGTTTTTTACACTACATCGAATTTTAAAGCAATGCATGAAATAAATTGGCATAATAATTTTGCTTTTGATGATAATGATGGGGGAAATTTTTATATAGACATTGAACAACTTCCAAAAGTAAAAAAAAAAAAAGTGTTGTAAGGAAGATGCGGAAATAATTGAAGAAGAAATTTGTTTCCCCTGACACAGATGATAAAGATATTAGACATATTATTACAATCGGAAGATGTTGGAAATGTATTTTAGTTTCTAGAATTCTTGAGTGTTTGAATATGGATGTCTTTATTGTGTCATCATTAATACTTAATGGATGTATGGTCGTTTGTTGTTTTTATATTAAACTTTGTCTTAAATCTTGTTTAATTAATTGTAATTTAATGCTACACCTCGTAATTGACCATTTGAATATATTGATTATAGAAAATTCTTTTAATGCTATTGATTATCGCAAAACAAAGTGTTTGTTCTGACAGCAAGTAATTTTTGTTTTCTTTATGGTTTAATTGAGGTCTAACATAACTTCTTGTTAATGGAAATTAGATCAAAGATTAATCATGATATAAAATTAGGAATACTTATTGTTTTATTAATATCATGCAATCTAAAATCAATCCTTAGATTTCTTTTATTGGTGCAAACGATTTGTTGAAAAATCGATGCATTTCTTTCTAAAAGGTTATGAATACTTAAAAGAGAAGAATGAAAGTGTTGTTAGTGGGATATAAAACCGGAGGTCAGACCAGAAGCCCGAGTAACTCAAGTCTCACTTCAACAAGTAGTAACTAGGGCTTGGGGTGCAAAGTTTTGGGCCGTTTGCAAGGCCCAATCACAAGCACATCATTGAATGGCGAGAAACAAGTAAGGCCTCACACGATCATGAAACACGTCATCTCAGCATCCAACCTACATCTCATTGTTGAATCTAGTTGGATGACGATGCATCAGATTAGATGGAAGTGGTTTTAACCGCCTACTCTATTAGACCTCGCACGCGCCTGTTTCTGTTATTGATTTTATTCTCAATTATAAATTATTTTCCTTCGTTTAACTTACTTGGACATTATAATATTAACATTACATTTCTACTCCGCTAAACTGCCATTAAAGTGCGTAATATCATACCTGAAACCTTGTTTCTCTCTTTCATCAATTACTCTTGGTTCCACCAACACGGAAAGTCCCATCCATGTTCTAATCCAGATTAACCATTTGCATGGTGCACCTTCAAGCATGTAATTTTGTAATATTATTTCATGCTCATTACTTGCTATTCGTATGACCATCAAGGTTTGAAAATCTAGGCATAATATCATTCAAATCCAAAAATACTATTATCAGCCCTTTTCTTTGGGCAATTCTATTCAGGTTGAGCTACTTCAGTTCGCGGATGATACGATTCCCTTAGGGCAGCCGACATGGGAGAATTTGGGAACGATTAAAGCACTGCTCCGCGGTTTTGAGCTCTGTTCTAGCCTATCAGTGAATTTCTGCAAGAGCAGAATTATTGGCATCAATGTTGTGCTGGTTTTTCTGCAGGCTGCCTCTGATTTTCTGCATTGTGTGATCAGCCCATCAACTTTTGTTTTCCTTGGTATTCAAATAGGCTTTAATCCATGAAGACGGTCTTCATGGGCTTCGGTTTTGACAAAGAAGAGGAGCAGACTGGTACATTGGAAAGGCAAATATCTTAATCTGGGTGGACAAATAGCTCTTCTCAACTCAATTCTCAATTCCATTCCACTGTTTACATTCTCGTTTTACAAAGCGCCTAAAGTTGTTATCCAAGAACTTATTAACATACAACGTGTTTTTTTATGGAATGGGCAAGAAAACTTAAGAAGGATAAATTGGGTGGCTTGGTCGACTATTTGTTTTCCGAAATCTGCTGGTGGTCTCGACGTGAAGCATTGCGAAATTTTCAATAAAGCACTAATGAGCAAATGGGGTTGGAGGTTTTGGTCGAGAAGGGGTCATTATGGCATAATGTCTTATCTTTCAAATATGGAGACATAAAGTGTGCAATCCGGGCCGACGGTTCTTCTAGCGTTAATCCAAAGCACTCTTTGTGGTGGAGGGATTTATGTATTATGTTAGGCGTATGGGGAGCTGAAGCAAATTGGTTTCGTATGTGCTTATCGTGCAAGTTTGGTAACGGTGTTGATACAGAGTTTTGGAGGGATCGTTGGATAGGTAACGATGCATTGTGTAACCAATTATCTCTGCTATTTGAGGCATTACAGGAATCGTTGCTGAGGATTTCAGAAGTTGGATTTCTGGACCAGAATACTTGGGTTTGGTCATTTTGCGACAATTCTATTTTTTGACAGTTTTGGAGGCTGAAGCTTGTGCCAGTTTACACACCATCCTGCAACATACAGCACCTAACCATTTGCTTCAAGATGAGTTTCTTTGGTGGCCCTCGGCAGCAGGTTTTTCGGTTAAATCGGCCTTCGAAAGGTTGCCGATTGGGTTAAGCTCATTTGGAAATCAAAGGCGCCGTCGAATACACAAATTTTCGGTTGGAGGTTGTTTCATAATCGACTACAAACAAGGGATGAGTTGGCTAAGAGAGGTTATTTATCAAGTGCGCTTAATTGGCTTGTCCCTTATGTTCAGGTATAGAAGAAACACACACTCATCTCTTTTTATCTTATCGTGTTGCTGCGGAAGTTTGGAAATCCATCATGGAATGGGTAGGAGTAAACTTGTATCCTACCATTCTTTCCATTCTAGATCACTTTTTGCGGTTTTATTCGGTAGTATGTAGACGGGATAGAAATAACTTTTGTAGTATAATCATATGGTTGTCAGTTGTTCGGGTTATTTGGTTAGTAAGAAACGATATCTTGTTCAACGGAGGGGTGAAGGGCAGTCGGGAGATTATTTTTATGGCAAAATCGTTGGCTTGGGATTCGTTTTATGCCGCTTTTTCGGGTGAGCTTCAATTATCTGTAGCTACTTGGATGGTTAACCCCTTACAATTGCTGCTGTAAATCGTTTTTGCCTCTGTAATCGGAATGAGTACTCCTAATACTCGTTTCAATATAAATTTGTTGCTTATCAGAAAAAAAAAAAAAAGCAATCGTATAGTTATGTAACTTATGTTATATTCATTTCTAATTCAAGAAGTGCAATATCATTATTCTAACAAAGTTTAAATTTAAGAAAGAAACGCTTGCAAAATTAACACAAGTGCTGCAATATTTACACTCAAATTTCAATTTCCACATTAACATAACAGAATTACCATAGGCCTCATTTTGCTGATTACTTTCAAATTTGTGAAATTGTTTTTGCTGCTCTTGTTAAATCACTCCACTTGTATTGGATCTCACAAGAAAATTTTAAATAAAAAGAGAAAAATAAAACTAATATTCTCCGTTTATTTTAATTTTTAAAAATTTTGTATTACCTTTAGTTCTAACAAGATAATATACTCTTAAATTCAATAATAGTGTATTTTTTTTAAAAATAATAAAAAGATTAAAAAACAATATTCTTTTAACAAATTTCCATTTTTTTCATAAACAAATAAGAGACTATGTTTATTAATGCGTATTAAAAATAAAAACATTAAAAATGGACATTCTTTTACAAAAATTCCATTTTTTTTTCAAATATAAAGATACATTGTTTTGTTATATTTAAAAATTTATGTTTATTAATTTACTCATTTAGTAATAATATAAAAACTAATATTTAGTGATATATTCCATTTATTCAAATGAAGTACATACACTGTTTCATTATATTTAGAAAATTAATATTGATTAATATATTCATTTAGTAATAATGTAAAAACTAATATTTATTGATATATTTCATTTATTCAAATGGAAAACATACACTATTTCATCATATTTAGAAAATTTATATTTATTAATTTACCCATTTAGTAATAATATAAAAATTAATATTTATTGATATATTCCATTTATTCAAATGAAAAACATACACTGTTTCATTATATTTAGAAAATTTATATTTATTAATATACTCATTTAGTAATAATATAAAAAACAATATTTATTTATATATTTCATTTATTCAAATGGGAAAGATACAGTTTCATTATATTTAGAAAAAAATTATTGTTCCCGCCAATGATATATTATATAAAGAGGGAATATAAGAAGTCAAAGTCTCACTTATTAATCAATCTACGTTTTCAGATTTTTCACTATCCCTTTCATTTCAGTTTTTGTCTAGTGGAGTATTCAAAATAATGTATGCTGTTCCACTTCGATGGTGTCCACCCACCACTGACAAGAATTCCAGCTCCTCTTCGTCACAAATCAATGGTTCGGAGGCTGATTCTACCGAAATTGGAGATGCTGGAAACAAAAAATATTGTCACCAGGTTGATTTTTCTTGAATTATCTAATGTATTCTATCATTTTGAAATTGATATATATGTTATACTCATATTTTTGATTATGAAATATTTTTTAATGAGCTCTACCTTTTTATAATGATAGTATATAATGTATTAAAATGAGGGAGTAAAATTAAGAGCAAACAAAGATAGGTGTGACTTATCAGTATTAGAAAGAAACACAACTTGTCATTAAAAATGTTTCTGCTGAAGGAGCAACGAAATATAATTAATGGGGTTAAAGTGGGTGTTTAAGGAATTGTGAGTATAAATGAATATTATACTCCCTCCGTTCCTTTTTAAGTGTCGTTTTAGAAAAAAAATTTTGTTCCTATTTAAGTGTCGTTTTATAATTTAATGTTATAATTTGTCATTTATACCCTTATTTTTTCAATAACTCCCCCTCAAATTTTTCAATTAGTTATTGGAAAAAGAGAGTATATGATTGAATTTATTTAGAATGAGAAAAATAAATAAGGGTATAATAGAAAAAGTAACTCTAATAATCAACTATCTTGGTGGAAGAGCTTTTTGCTAAAATGACACTTAAAAAGGAACGGAGGGAGTAGTTGGTTTGCATAGAGTGATGATGTTGGAATAATTAGTGGTTTGTGTTTTTTCATTTGTTGTATGAGATTTGGTGATTTTTTGGGTATCGATATGTGACTTATTGTGGGAATATTTGACTAGTTAGAATTTTTAATTTTGGAGTTTATTTTGATGCTAATGTGTTTGTTTTTTGTTTTACTAACAAATTGAAGTGTCGGCGAAAAACAAACAACATTGTTGCTACATGTAAAAAACTGAAAAATAGGAAGCCATGCGGCATTCGGTTATGCGACAGATGTCTCTTGAATAGGTTTGTTTCATTTATTTATTATTACGTATTATTTTAAGTACTATTATTTTTTATTAATAATAAAATAGTAGAATAATTTCTTATATGCTTTGTTTTTTATGTTTTTTATGTGTTGAAAGTTTTTATTATGTTGAATTTAGATATGGCGAAACGGAAAAAGACGTAAAATTGTTGATTGATTGGATGTGCCCTAAGTGTAGAGGTATTTGTAACTGTAGTTATTGCATGTAAGTTGTGTTTTGATTATAAGTTTGAATTTCATATTTTGGTTTTAATTTTATAACAATTTGTATGGTTGTTCTGAAATTAGAGTTACCTTGTAGGAAAAAGATAGGGCAACAACCTATTGGTGCTTTATCACATTCAGCGAAAGCATCTGGTATTAAGTCTGTGGCAGAAATGCTTATGAAAAAGGCTTCTAAAGATGTAGAGTTGGACAAAGTTAATAATTTCAATATTGTGCCTTCAAACAAAGCTATTTTGAAAAAGGTGTGCTCCTTTTCCCATATTTATGCCGTTGACACAATAACTTCATTATATTTGATGGTTAATAAACTTCTCAGCATGAAAACAATTCAAACTAATATTTAAAAGAGGAAAAAAGAGCGTTGATTATCATAATAGTTTTAATGTTTGATTTTTATATACTATAGGATCAAGTACTTGCTCCACCCTTGAGGGTATGACTCATAGTCAGATGGATGGTCACAAAGCTTGGAGTGCAAATGATTTTTTCTTACTTTGATTTTAAATGTTGTGAGATATTGGATTGAACTCTAGTATGGTCGAGGGGTAGTTTCTTGGTTCGACAATTCGACAGGATCTTAGCATGTCATTGAAGTTTGTTCTCATGCTACAGTCGAAGTATGCTAGGATTGTAAGCATATCGAATTGGGTCCGTTTGTTATGCTCAATAGTTTAAGTTAGTTTGTTCCTTAATTTAACTTATGTAATGGGTCTGTGTGTAAAAGTCTATTAGTATAGGGTGTTAGTTTTCTTCTAAATATCATACTAGTCTCTCATCATTGCACAATGCAAATCCTAATTACGGTGAGAGGGGTAATTTGTTATTTTATAAGACTTGAAATCTTGTTTGAAAGAGAAAGTAAAAAATAACAGTTTATAACTAATTGTATTGTCTTCTTTACATCTTCAAAGTTTTTTCGTATTCGAAAATCCGTTTTATACTTTGTTTTTGTCTTCGTTTTAACAACAAATATTTTTATCAACCTTACTACGTCAAATTTCAAAGCAATGCATGAAATAAATGGCACTTTGCCAAAAAAGACCAAAGAAAGCGCTTTTTTTTGCCTTTAACAGGGCTTAAAAGCGCTGCTTATGGTGGCGCTGCTGTAGGTGTAGACAGCGCTTTTTTTTACGCAAAAGCTGCTAAAGGCCTACTTTAGAAAGCGCTTTTCTTTGAAAATCGCTTTCTTATGTAGGCCTTTAGCAGCGCATTTTCTTGAGAAAGAGCTTTCTAAAGTAGACCTTTAGAAGCGCTTTGTCTAGCCTTGCAAACTCAGAAGATCACGCATATATAAGATCAGAAGTTCTGAAGTTACAAGTGTTTATAACGTAGTGACTTACAAAAGATAAACAGCAACAGAGTCACATGTGAATCAGAAGATAACCTTCAGCTCAGCAAGCAAAATCAAATAAAATACAAAGGATCAGAATTAAGAAGAAATCCGTTACAAACATCATCATTAGATAAAACGGCTACAACAACTAAAAGGAACAACTCCCAAGAATGATTGAAGAAGCAACCTACATGCAGCACATTGAAGAAAACAAAAGCATGGTAGAAACACGTCTACATTTATTACGCTTTCCAAAGATCAAGACAACAAACATATTTGACAACTATAAAAAGAGGTAAGATCTCTTATTAAAGGTATGTTTTCTTCGGAAGAAAAGATGAAGAAGAAGATTGGAAGAAGAACCAAAGAAGCAACTCTCAATAACAACTGATGTTCTTAATCTTCTTAAGAAGAAGATTGAAAGAAGAACCAAAGAAGCAACTCTCAATAAGAACTGATGTTCTTAATCTACTTAAGAAGAAGATTGGAAGAAGAACCAAAGAAGCAACTCTCAATAAGAATTGATGTTCTTAATTTGCTTAAGAAGAAGATTGAAGGAAGATATCAAAGAAGCAACTCTCAATAAGAACTATTGTTCTTACTCCGCTTGAAGAAACGAAAATCAAAACAAGAAGCAGCCTCTAATAGAAAATTAATAGTCTAAATTTGCTTGACAGAAGAATAAAAGACGGAGAACTACTTGAAGAACCATTCTACATATGAAAAGACGTTAAAGAAAAAGAAAGGGAATTTTAGTTGATAAAGAACACAATTCAATCCCCCTTTCTTGTGTTTTTCTCCACCCTCACAAGTAATCATTCATGAAGGTTCTAACCACTAAGAGATATGCGTTTCGTCTAAGTTCAGCCTTCAGGATTCCACTAGGGAATACATGTGTCAATCACGATCTCCTATTTATTTTACATCCCACATTGTAATATCTGCTTCACACTTTCCCACAAACTCTTGATAGTAAATGCCAAATGTACTGTCGATATCGTCCCTGTTTGACACTTAGATTCTGGAGAATTTCCTAAGTCTTAAAACTCTTTGTGGTTCTCGGCTACCGTCTTGGTCGATACATAATTCCTGTCGACTTCCCTTCTCAATAATTTGGACATGTTTCAAGGTGATCCTAATCTTGTAGAAATGTTCTTATGATTTTTCCAAACTACAACTGCCACGTCAGTTGGCCTCCTGGTCGACACTCCATCGACGCTGAAAAATTAAAACTTCAAGACACTTAGACATTAATACTTAGTTTAGTGTTCCTTAACATTTCATTAATATCTCATAACCCTTAAACTATCTATTGCGACATTCTTCATTGACTTTCTTTTAGCTGGAAAAATAATATGAGTTGAAACAATAAATAATCAATAATATTATTAAAAAATTATAATTAAAAAAATTTATTGAGTGTCTTGATATTTTTAAAAAATACATATAAAGATATGGAGAAAATAATATGAGAAAATAGGAGATGTACTTATAAAACAATTTTACACTTTCAACTAATGAAAAAATATCAAGTATTTTGCCAATTCACCTTTAAACTTAAAAATTATTTAAATGATATGTTAAATTATTGGTTTATTATTGAACAATAGTGTAGAATTATTTTACATTGCCAATGCATGTCTATTAATCTCAAATAATATATAGGATATGTTGTTGCAAAAATAAAAAATTCAAGGATCATTCTATTATAAGAAAATAATTTAAAGGATTCCGGTGTAATTTTGCCAAAAAAGAATTATAACTTGACAAAAAAATATTTATTGTTATTCATTTAAAATTTAAAAAAATAACTTTTTTTATATGTTTATTATTATATCCTTAAAATTAAAATATTAAAAAATAATTTCTTTTGGACCTCACATAATTATTTGAAGATTCAGTCAAACAAGATTTTAAATAAAATACACTTATTAGATTATAAATATTATTTTTTTGGACTTCATATAATAATTTGAAGATTCATTCAAACAAGATTTTAATAAACATTTGACTAGTAATAAATGGAAGCACTTGAATATATATATATATATATATATATATATATATATATATATATATATATATATATATTATTAATATTATTGGTTTAATAATAAAATATAAAGTTATATATTTATTATTATATATTAAAAGTAAAAATATTAAAATACATATCCTTTCAGGAAAACCTCCATTTATCTCAACACCTCTATAAATTTATGGTCACTTTCAATTTGAAATATATATCTCTCTCTCTCTTCCAAAAAAAAATTTGTTTGTGTTGTGCTAATTGTAAAGAATGAATGATGTTCCAATTCGATCATCTCCCAGTACCACTAACCATGGCACTGAGGTTGATGTTATAAGTGGAACTCGAGAAATGTATGATGTTCCAATTCAATCAGTTTCCCTCACCAACAACATGGAGTTTGATTCCTCTTCAACACAAAACAATGTTGGTGGAAAAACATGCCACCAGGTTGATTCTTAAGCCTTTATATATTTTATTTATTTAACAAATTATATAAACTAAATTCTTCAAGTTCATATATATGTAGAGCCAACACAAAAACAGAACATGGTTACATTCAATTATTTCATTTAATTAAACAATTATCGATGATGCCAACATATTAGTGTCCCATTATGTGGATGTGTTTGTGTTGAAGGTTCATGGTTATATTTAATTATTCCATTTTATTAAATAAATTTTTTACTTTTAGGTAAATGTGTTAAATAGAGTTTAATTAATGGGTTACAATTGATGTTTGATAAATTGTAAGAATAAATGATATATCTGGTTCACATTACCTGTATTATTAACTCAAGTATCACGATCCATGTTGTGAGTGCAAATCTTTTATAAATTTCCAAGTTAATGTGAAAAATCAAAATATTCCTTGATGGAATATGAGTGATGGATCTTTGAAGGCCTATTCTTTGTGTGTTTATCTCGATTTATAATTTTATGTTCATATGTATTTTCCTGGGTCAGATTGATGTGCATACGGTATATTCTTATGCACGGTGCATAAGTCTCGTACGAATAATATTTAAATTGTTCCGAGTAACATTTTAGTTAGAAACAAGTAATAATATCAAAATCCATGAATAATATATGTATTATTTGTACACATCTATTAATTATGAGTAATTATTAATTGTGAGTAATGAGTACACTATTATGAGTAATATTTATACCATTCTGAGTAATATCGAATTTTAACTATTTTGAGTAATATATTCATTGTTCTGAGTAGTATTTATACTATTTTGAATAATATGTATATTATTTTGAGTAATAAATATAATACTTTGAGTAATATAAACAATATTTGAGTATTTATGCACCGTGCATAAGAATATACCTTATGCACATCAACACATCCCGTTTGTAGGGTGATGGTATTTTGAGGTTTGATACTAACATGTTTGTCTGCATGGTTTTCCACATTGAAGTGTCGTCAAATAATCAAAGGTGTTCCTGCAATCTGTAAAAATCCAAGGAATGGGAAGCCATGTGTAAACAAGTTTTGCCAAAAATGCCTCAAAAATAGGTTTGTTTCACCTTTTTCATTTTTAATTTGGTCTCATTGTGTGTTTGTTATTTTGTACATTGACGATTTTTGTGTGTTGAATATAGATATGGGGAAGTGGTAAATGAGGTAAATTCTTTGACTGATTGGAATTGTCCAAAGTGCAGGGGAATTTGTAATTGTAGTTGTTGCAGGTAAGTTGTTCAATGATTATCTAGTCTGAATTTTGAGTTGTGTTTTTAATTTTGTGTGATTGTTCTTATAGAATATTGACATTGTAGGAGAAACAATGGTCTACAACCTACTGGTGCTCTATCTAATACAGCAAAGGCATCCGGTTTCAAATCAGTGTCTGAAATGCTTATCAATGAGGAGTCAATGGATTTCGAATTGAACAAGGTTAATAATGTGCATGTTGTGCCTTCACATGAAGCAACTTTGGGAAATGTATGTTCCTTTTCCCCCATTATTGTGTAGTTGACATAATAAATTCACTTTGTTTTATGGTTACTAGGGCTTCTCATCACATATACTACACGATCTTATACTAGAAAAGTGAAATAAATGTTTTGATTATCATTGTAGTTTTAATATTTGATTATTATATACTACAGGATCTTATACTAGATCCATCTGCTATTAATGATACTGAAGGTGGTATTTCACATCCAAATGTCGGGAAAGGTGTTGTAGATACTAAAATAGTTGAGAAAGAAATTCCTTTACCTACAGCCACAGTGATTACAGCAATATTAGACATTGAGCTTCGACCAGAAGATGTTGGAAATGCATTGCAGTTTCTAGAATTTTGCCGAGTGTTTGGAGAGGTATGCCTTTGTTATGGTTAATTATTGTTCTTATGTTGAATTTTCTCTTAAATCATGTTTGATTTGCAATTTAGGTTTGCAGCTAAATTGACCTAATGAATATATTATTAATTATAAAAATTATTTTAATGCAAATAATAGTCGCAAAACGTAAGTTGATTGTTCCAACATTAAGAGACTTTTATCTAATAAAGTTTAAATCAATCAATAATCACTACTACAATTTTATCTTATAATATCACCAATTTAATAGCGCTTATTAGTAAAGTGCTATTAAAAATTTGACACAAAGACTTATAATAGCGCTTTTTAATCGGGCGCTATTATAGAGTATGTGCTGACAAAAAATAAAAATTAAGAAATGGCTTTATTAGCACTTTTTGGTAAAACGCTATTATTGGAATGATGCTTTGTTAGCGCTTTCTAAAAGTGCTATTATACATATGTCTAAAAAAAAATTAAAAAAAAAAAACTCACGCATCAATTTTCTAACCTACAGCGTTCAGGTACTTTTCTCCTCCATCTTCTAACCCAAAACCTTCATCAAAAACTCACCATCGAACAACCTTCTCCATAAAAAACTCACCATTTAACAACCTTCTCCATCGTTCCACACATAGAACCCTCTTCTCTCCGTCAAATTCGGCCCCATTTAGGAAGTCAGAAACCCTAAAACCAAAATAAATTATACTCATAACTCAAATATCCTAAATCGATTGAAAAATCTTTTATTTGTTTCCAGAAATCTTCATAGAGGTTATCTTTTTTGTATCTCTCTTGCTCGCCTTCACTGTATTCCATCTCGGCGTTCTCCGTAGCCGTATTCCAACACACTTCTCTCTATAGTAATTGTTCTTCTTCGATTTGAAATCTTGTTGGTTGAGCTTGGTTAACCTTTGCCATTATGTTCTTACAAGAAATCCCATAAATACTCTAATATCCCTCTTTGTCCAGCTCTTTTATTGCAAAACTCTGAACACTGCAACTCTCGCGCAGTGAATCTGTAAGTAAATCCTCGTCTATGAATATGTCAAAATTCTTCTTATTTGGTTTAAGGAGTTGGGTTTTTTTTTATGATTAGGTATTTCTAATTGTGATTTGTTGTTTTTGGAAGGGAATTGGGTTGTTAATGGAAACTGGGATTTATATGACAGCTACAAAAATACACTTGAAAATTCTTTTTTCTAGAGTGGTGTAATACGGTTGGATTAGGTCTATGAGCATTTTCTAAAAAACATTTGGAATAAATTCCTAACCCCATATGGTGCACTCTTATTGAATCACTATCTAATAACTATGTTGACTCATATATTTTTCCTGAGTCAAGCAAGTTTGTCTATGTTTACAAAGATGTCATCAAATCATGTTGGACTATATAGTTTCTTTTTTCTATTCATGCCATTCTTAAGATTGTTGATAGTGTTAATATTGTTTGAAATCACTAAGATACACTCGTGAAAGCTTCATTTTTCATGTAGCTCAATAATTCCTTCATTGAAGCTTTTCTAAGGAAGTTTGTTTCCTTGACAACTATTTTGAAAAACTTGGTTGTGGTAGCCAAGCTTATATGATAGGTGATGCTAACAAGTCTAAAATTTGACACAATTACTCTGCCACTGCTAAGCTTAAAGCTTCTTCCGAAGCTGTTAAAGATATTGATATGTGCATGACCGGTTTAGATAAGGAAAATCAGTTTTTTTTAAGACAATCACATCTTCAGCAGCTTTAATGACTAAAAATTCTGGAATATGGAAGATCCTTCAAAAATATGACATGTGATTTTGAATTATATCCAACAGTTTTATGTTGATTAGCATGTTCCAAGCATGTAGGAATAGGGTGAGGTCAATAACATTGATATAGTTTCTCTTATATATGTATGTATGCGGTGCTTGCAGAGAAGCGGCTGTGGCAATCACCAATCGAGTGCAAGACTGCAGTCTTCGAACCTTGGTGAAATTGTCCCTTGCAGTTCAGTGGTCGTTGTCTCAATCACGTCATTTTTGTAAGGTATTAATTTAGAAGTCTCTGTTTTTTGCTTCTTTTTTTTTTGTATTTTCTAAGGTGTGCTATTGTAGTTTTGTGTTTTAGTTTTCTGTCCCTTTTAGTGTTTCTAGTGGTGACTGGTTTGAGACATGAATCTATAGGAAAAGTTCCTTTATCGATTTTGATTTTTACCCTTGAGTAACTTAATTTGAAACATTAAGTTATAGGAAAAGGTTCCATTCCAAAATCATTATAGTTGTACGAATGATTTAATGGGTAACATGTGTTTGTATTAAGAAATTATAGTCTGAGTTCAAGAAAGGAATTCTCTCATTTTATCTCTTTCTATGCTTCAATTGTTGTGGTTCTTGATTTTCCGTTTTGTAAATAGTGATAGTATAGGCTGAAACTTTTTGTGAAACATTGATTCTGTTTATAGTGTCATCTTCATCAGGATCTGTTACCTCTTTTGCTACCATGTTTGTCACTGCTATTTATGATTGAAACAATTAATTAGGATTGAGTGTTACTAGGTAAACCTTGTGTTTTCTTTCTTATAACATCTAATTTGCTGGAATACCTAGATGTTAAATTGGTTAACTTTTTACATTGTATTAGGGGTGAATGTTGGCAGTTAAGAGCCATTAAACAAATAAGTTTATTCATAGAAAAGAGATTGTTACAATGAATAAGTAGTTACACAACAAGAATGCATGTTTCATTTTAGAATGCCCATTTTATTAAATATAGAAACAGTCACCCGAGAGGCTACAAAATTGTGGAACTAGTAATTGGTGCTGATGGTATAAATTTATGGATGTTCTTTATGCCGCTTAATGCTTAAACTTGAAGTTTGTTTTGATAGTTATTATTATTTTCTATTAGGAATTGAGAGGCCATCAGTTGTTAATAAGCTGAACTTAACATTCTTTGTCGATCATTTTAAAAAATGATCATTTTTAAAAACGGTGGCAGTTGTGTAAAGGATTTCACAATTTTGGTTGGTACAGTTGTCGCGACATTGATTGCGATTGTCGCAGTATGAATTAACCATAATTTATTCTTATCGGTATCGGCACTGGCATTTTTGATGGCAAAGTTGAGGTACTAGTAATTAAAATACTTTAATTAGCCAATGGAAAGTATGTTGTTTGATTCCTAATACATTCATATGCATACGAATTAGTCAATGGAAAGTATGTTGTGTAATTCCTAATTTTTCTTGAAGCTATCATGTTTTTTTCAATATGTAGTAGTTTTTTTTTTAATCTATGTCTATGCTATATAGCAGTATGATTATTGGCACTAATACCACTAACTAAAATAATTAGAAGAGGAAATGAAACTATAATTACTTTTCTTTTTTGTCAAACACCTAAATTGTAGATACAGAGATATTGAATCTAAACTCTATATTTTGGAACTCAAAATTGATTTATTATTACAAGGTAAGTATTTATAGTAGGTGTATCTTAATTTATTTGAATGTTGTTGTCATATATTTGGAGATAAAAACGTATGCATGATTAAATGTAGTCCTTTTGAGTTCTTCAAGTATCTTTCTTAATTGTTAGCTTTTTACTTTTTATTTGAGATGATATATTGACCTAAATAATTTTCTGAGTTTTATTGTTTATTTATTTAACTTTTATATTTGTGCCATGCATGTATAGTCAAGCATTCAGTGTCTATGAGAAAGTCAAGAGAACTTCGAGGAGCACCGAGGACTGCCAAACATTCTTGAAGTGCATATATTTTTAGCAATGGAATTAAAAAAATGAATGATTTACAAAATTTGGTATGTGCTTGCTCTATGAGTTACAATCTTAGAGTTATGTAGGAATACATTTCATTTTGGATCATTTATGTTATGTCTCTTTATAGATGTAGAAAACTTTATATAGTTTTGTTAGTTGAAATGTGAAAATTAGTTGTCTTGGAAGACCTTGAAAAAAATTAAAGAATCACATTATTTAATATTCAGTAATTTGACTTATGGTATAGCTACTAAGAATAAGGTTATTTGGTTTGTATTTTAGGAAGGATTAGTAGAAAAGAAAACGATTGTACGATTGGAGTTTGAATACAATGTTTGAAAGTTTTAAGGCTATAGAGAAATGCTAGTATCATGTTAAAATTGGAACTAGATTAATTTTTTAATATATCAAATACTATATAGGGGGACGTGACGTGAATGATTAAAGCAACTTTTACTTTTCAGTGGGTGAACGTAAGCATTAGTTTTTTTTCAAAAAGGGGGTCTTTAATAGCACTTTTTATAAAAATGCTATTAAAAAAAGGGTCTTCAATAGCGCTTTATGAAAAGACGCTATTAAATCATGGTTACGATAGCGCTTTATCAGAAAACGCTATTAAATCTTGGTTAAAAACATGCTTATCAGCTCCAATGTAGGATATGAGCGTTTATATGAAAATGCTATTACAGACTACACTTTTGATAGCGTTTTTAAAGCGTTATTGTAGGTAGTCAACCTATAATAGCGGGAGCTTTAATAGCGCTTAAAAACGCTATTAAAACCAAAAAAAAGCGCTATTAAAAGACTTTTTTGGCATAGTGAATCATGAAATAAAATTAGCACTATTTACTATTTTATAAATATCATGCAATCTAAAAACCATTCCCTGGATTTACTTTGTAATTGATAATTTAAATGGTGTTTAATTGGTTATTCTTTACTTGAATTCCATTAAATTGAACTAAGTTCTCTAGACATAAAGTTTTTTTTTTTTAATATTTGACATAATTTTATTTTATAGATGCTTTCCAAATTGCTTTCGATATCGAGACATGATTATAATTGCTTTCCAAATTTACTCACACTTCTCCCTATTTATAATCAGGCGCTCGATATCGAGAAAGGAGAAGGTGAAGCAATTTTACAATCATTGATACGTAAACAAAATGTGTGTCAAGGTGAAAGCACCTTAGTTGTTGAACTCCAAAGCAAACTGTTGACTCTGATAGTATCTGATTCAAGAACTAAGTGAGTTTATCTCACAATTCATTTTGCTAACGCATCTATTTCATTTATGAAGGGAGAGAGAAATTTATTTTGTATAAAATGTTTCAATGAACTTTGTTAATTATTTATTACTTTGGTGCAGGTCCCCATCCTTAACTACTAGTGATGGAAATAATTCATGGTTGAAAATTCTGCAAGATTTAATAATTAAATCTGATCTTGTTCTAAAAGAATTTCCCATAGATTGGCTTAATGAAGGCATTGGTGGATATTATGATTTGGATATATCTAAAAAGCTTACCCTTTTGAATTTTATTTGTGATGAAGCACTGGGCACTACGTAAGTAATTCATGATCAAACAAGAAATTATACTTAGAATTTTTCTATTACTTCATTGTTTGCTTCACTTTCATCATTTGATTAATTTTTTCTTCTTCCTTTGTATTCTAAATAATAGTCTTATTTATGTAAAAGGAGATAAACTTTTTGAATATATATGTTCAGGAAACTAAGGAGTTATATTGATGATCAAAATGTAAAATATGCTGAAAAAAAGAAAGAAGCTAAATGCAAAGTTGCTGCAGCTAAGGAGAAGGTATGTAACAAATAGTTCATGTCAAAACAACAATGATTAAACACCTCACATATCTACGACTTAATATTTAAACTAATCATCATTTCGTTGATGTATATAAATCGAATAAATTTTTGTTGCAACATATTAGAAAAATATTGTTTTATTTAAATTATATCAAGCATATGAGTTGCTTTCCTTTATTTTAGCATCATCTTTCTTATATTAAACAAAATTTTGTATATTAGTTTTTCATATTTAAAATATTTATATATTTTTAAGTTAACACAAGTTGGTTTAATATTTGTTATTTGTTTTTAGAGTAGTGCTACCATAATGTATAACATGGTTATTTTATTATTGTGTATATGTTATCTACAGGAAAAGAGTCTTAAGAAAAATTTGCGGGATGAAATGGAAAAAGATGCTATGTCAAATGTGGATAGACTTTCGATATCAGAACCTAATGAAGTTATTGTAACACTAAAAAGTGAAGCATCTAAAGCTCACACCGAGTTTCTTGAGGCAAAAGACGCAATTTCTAAATGTATGAATATATGACCTATATATATTGTAATAATTTTAATGGTAATTCAATGATTTACATTTTTTTTTCTTTTACTATTGTAGGGAAACAAAGTTCAGATGCTATGAGAATCGAGCCTGAGTTCTCCAATAGTAGTGGTCAATCATTTTGGAAGTTAAAAAGTTATAATAGTGAATGTGATCTCTTAATGCAAGGTAATTCTCACAAAAAAGTAGCCCAATTTTTTTGAATAATGGCATTAAAATTTAGGCTCTTTCTAGTTTTCTAAAGGATAAAAATTTACAGATATCAGGTTCAAGCAAGAGGATGCGACTTTTGCCGAAGAGAAATGGCTTTTTTATGGTCCTGAACAGAAGGGTGAGATTGATATGTACATTTATTCAAGGTACGCACTTTTATTTAAGTTATAACTAGTTAACAAAGTAGTTTAGAATGTAAATCAAAATTTTCTGACTAATTAAAACCATATTTGTCACATATATTAGGAGATTATTCAAACTCTGCAATGGTCATTCAAGTATCAACTTATAATATTTATGGTCACAAATCTCAATGTGCAATTTAAGTATTGAATATTTTTTTATGCTTTGTAGTTCAATTTGAACTCTCCCCTAACCTTGTTTTTCACATTGATTTTTGTGATAACAAATACATGTTTTTACGATTAGAGGTGCTTGGCACCTAAGTAGGGGGAATAAGTGGAACTATTTTGTTAATGACACTTTGATTCACACACTATCTCATGATTGATTCTTAATAAAAGTTACTAATAATGTATATTTCTTTTCTGTCATGTTTGCAGAACTAAAAGAAATGAATGAAGACACATCACTAAAAGTTTGCTTAGAAGTCTAAAGGAGTAACTTAAGTGAGAGAAAAGTTAAACCCTCTCCACTCATGAAAGAAATTTATTTTCAATAATGTTTGGAAAATTTGTCAGCTGAAATATTTGACAGTCCTAGTTGATTGCTTGTGTTATTTTCTTTTCTTAGAGCTTATTGGCTACATATTTAATAAAAAAAAAACCCTTTTTAATGGAAATCAAATGTTCATTAAATGATTTCGCTAGGTTCACATGGATATATCCTTTTAAAAAAAATTCAGATACAACATATGCCTTTCTCCAATTCAAAAACTTGATAGAAAATCAGTTTAACAAAAGAATAAAAATAATTTAATGCGATGGTGGTGGTGAATATAAGGCAGTAAAAAACATGCCATTGAAGCAAGAGTACAGTTCAAGATGTATTGTCCATATACCTCCCAACAAAATGGTAGGGCTGGGAGAAAATAGAAACACATTGCAACTTTTGGGCTGAGAGAAAATACAAAAAAGGTGTTTTAGCTTCAATTTTGGACTCGGTCTCAACTCCAACGCTAGTAACATCAATTTATCATCACACACAATCATAAACAAGTTTTATCAAGAAAACACTTCTAAAAATGCCTTGAAGTCATGTTAGATGACTTGAGAGTTGTAAGAAAAGTTCTAGGAAAAACTTTTTCCTTGCCAATCGATTAGCATCTATACCTGACCAATTGAGTTAGTGCAAAAATATGCCCTAAGCAATTAGAATAACATCTTAATGATAGGCAAGGGCAATTTTTTTTGCATTTTAAAACTTATTAATTGGTTATTTTTAGGCCAACCAATCGATTAGAGCATTATGTCAATCAATTGACCCATCAATTATGGTCCTAAATTTTTTTTCTTTTTTGTGTCAACCTCTAGCCTATAGACAGATGTCTCTTCCCACATCTTTTTACATCCAGAAAAGTGAACCTTCATTCCTCACTTATCACTATCTCTCTCAAAATATTTCTTTCTACTTTCTCTAACTAAAGATTAGTCATAGCGCTTTCGAAAAAATCGTTTTGCAAGTGAGGCAGCTGTATTTCTAGAAGGATGGATTTGTAAGTTTGTCAAGGAAGTTTTTTTTACCTTGGTCTAACAGTACATCTATTTAGGGATTTTTTTTTGTTTCAAAATTAAACTTGTTAGAAGCTTGGTTTGACTTTATTCGGTTTAAGTTGAGCCCGATATTAAAATATTGTTAAGGTTCAAGATTAGTCTGGTATTAAAATCTTCTAGGTTTTTGGTTAGACCATAGTTCGGTTCGTGAGCTCATCCTGGTGTTAAAAACTCTCCCAGGTTCAAGATTAGCCCGTGCAAAATCTTGGTTTGAATCTTACAGACTAAACTCTCCAAGTTTCTTGTGGAAAGAAGACTAAGCACTTCAATCCACTGTTTGGAAGGAAGACCCGCTTCAGTATTTATTCTTTGTTTAGATGGAAGTTAGCCACAAACTTCATTTTCCTTATATAAACGGGTTTGAGAGTTTAACCTACTAAAATCTCTTAACTTTTACTTGGTACTCTCAAGGTCAATTTTTGGGGATAAGATACAGTCGTTTTCACTGAACCTATATAATCTCTGGTGTCTTCTTTCTTCTCTTTACTTTTACTTTCAACATTTTATTTTTTAGTCTTATTTTCTGCTACTTACTCTTAAAATTTTTATAAAATGCTTTTGAACATTGAAATTAATTCTAAAAGTATTTCAAAATCAATTTTTTAAAAATATACACAATTCATCCCCCTCTTCTGTGTGAAGTCACGTGTCTAATCACTACACCAAATTTGATATTTTGTATCGCCTAATTTAATAGCGCTTTTAAAGAAAGTGCTATTAAAAAGGAAACAAACACATCTATAATAGTACTTTATGATCGGACGCTATTATAGGATATAGTGAATATGATTTTGATAGCACTTCATAAAAAAATGCTACTATTAAACTTCACTAAGATAGCGCTTTCTTTAAAACGCTATTAATATTCTTCACTATGTTAGCACTTTTTTAGAAACGCAGTTAGTTTTCTTCACTTAAATAGCGCTTTTAAAAAAACTCAATTTTTTGACTATCCTATGTTAGCGTTTGCAGGAAAGCACTATTTAATTATAAAATATGTAATAAATAAGAAAATTAATTATAAAAAGAAAAAGTCTTTTGGCAGATAACCTTTTGTTTTCGCGCACAAAGTTTTTGCAAAAAACAAAACACGTATCCACTTCCTTCGACCTAGCATAGTCCTCTTCGTCCTCTGATTCATCGATTCAATCAGTGTTCTTTTACCTCAGTCCTCTTCTTCCTCCAATTTATGCACTTTTTGAACGGTCAGTTCAGATTCACCTCCGATTTCCACTCGAATAGAAAGAACGAAGAAAACTCAATCTTCGTTGAACTCAGCCTTCGTCAGCTCACCACCGTCATCTTTCTGTTCATTGGTATCTGATAATCTTTCTTTTATCAGATTATTGCTTTATGTTGTAAATTGTAAAATTAGGGATTTGAATTTGAAGATAATTTAGTTTCTACCATTGTTAACTAATTATAAGTGAATCCCTAATTTCAGAAACTTACCTCCTCCCACAACTTGAGAAACTTACCTCCTCCCACAACTTCAAAAGAGGAACAACTTCCTTTGAAACACCTTTGCTCATAACTTCTCTAAATAATGCTTTTGATTTCAGAAACTTACCTCCTCCCACAACTTGAGACACAACAATATTAGGGCTTGCAGGATTCACAAACCGGTTGGTGAAACATGCCAAATGACATCTCTGTTTGTAACTTCCAAACCAAAATCCATTAAGATTCTCTTGAAGCTTTTTAACATTTTTAACTTCCACATATTTTACAAAGCCAAACTTAAAATTGTAAAATGAAAAATGTAGATCAAGAAAAATGTAAGTGAACCATAGCCTTTGCAAACTTGAGGACCAAATGATACAAGGGCCCAACAGCTTAAAGTCAATTGTTGCATGCTGCATATGAAAATTTTGCTAACAAGTATGCAGGTGAGGACGTTTTCTCACTTTATTTTCACAAAAAGTATATAGTTTTCCCAACAAGCGTATGCGACCGAATATAGAACCATGCGAATTTCAGAACATGATAAAATTTGTTTAATCGGTTGAACCAAGGATTGGTTCAACCCCAGCTCAACCAAACCGAGATACTCTATGGACCTCCGTTTATTTTTATTTATTTTATTTTATATTATATTTAGTTATGAGAAAAAAGATAATAAACTCTAAAAATAAATAATAGTGTGTATTTTTGAAAAATAATAGAAACATTAAAAATGGATATTCTTTTATAAAATTTCCACTTTTTCCCAAATAAAAAAAAAGTACACTATAGCTATTAATACGTAATAAAAATAAAAAAAAAAAAAATGGACATTCCTTTAAGAAAATTCCATTTTTTCAAAACGGTACATTCCATTCATTTGAAATTTATTAACATACTTATTTAGCAATAATATAAAATTTATATTATTAATATATATTCAAAAAAAAATCTTAAATGGATATTATTTAACCAAAATTCCATTTATTCCCAATGTAGCAGATACAATGTTTCATTTTTTTATAGAAAATTTTCATTATTTCCACCACCTCATGGTATTATATAAAGAGGAAATAAAAATGTATGAAGCATTGCCTCACTTATTAATCTCTCTACATTTTCAGTCTCTCTCTATCTCATTTTTTTTCAATTTTCTTCTAGTAGAGTAGTTGAGTGTTCAAAATAATGTATGTTCCTCCACTTCGATGGTGTCCCCCCACCACTGATATGGATTTCAACTCCTCTTCATCACAAATTAATGATTCTGAGCGTGATGCTAGCGAAGTTTCAAAGGTTGAAAACAAAAAAAAAACTTGTCACCAGGTTGGTTTTTCATTGATTCATCTATTATATGTTATATTCAATTTTTTGATATTTTGTGTTAGTGATGTGTGTGGTATTCGTGTTCGTGTATATGTTCGTAGGTTTTCATAACTTTTTGGCATGTAGTATATAATGTATTGAAATGAGGGAGTAAAATTAAGATGAGTGTGACTTGTGAGTACAGAAAAGAAACACAAATTGTCAACAAAAATGTTTCTGCTAAATTAGCTGTTTTAGGGTGAATTTGATTAATTAAAAAAGGGATTGTGAGTATAAATGAATATCATAATTGGTGCATTGAGTGTATTGTTAACTCGAGATTCATATTGTAGTGCTTACCTATTCTTAAAGGTCCAATTAATTTCAAAAAACCAAAAATATAAAATTATTGATAGATTGTAGAGTGATGATGTTTGAAAGAATTAGTCTTTTGGTGTTTTTTCATTTATTGTATGAGAATTGATGATTTTTTTTTATGTATGAGTATATGACTTATTAGAGGAATATTTGGAGGACGAGGATATTTGGAGTTTAATTTGACTAGTTACAAGTTGTGTGTGTCTTGAATTTTTTTATTTTGGGGCCTATTTTGATGTTAATGTATTCTTTTTTTTTTTTTTTTACATTGAAGTGCCGGCGAAAAAGAAGCGACATTGCTGCAATATGTAAGAATTTGAGAAATAGAAATCCTTGTGGCATTCGGTTATGCCGCAAATGTCTTTTGAATAGGTTTGTTTCACTTTTTATTTTTTATTTAGTTTTATTTTAAAAACTATTATATTTTATTAATAGTACAATCGCACAATAATTTCTTATATGCTTGCTTTTTAATGTTTTGAGAGTTTATAATGTGTTGAATTTAGATATGGCGAAACGGAAAAAGAGGTAAAATTGTTAACTGATTGGATGTGCCCTAAGTGCAGAGACATTTGTAACTGTAGTTATTGCATGTAAGTTGTGTTTTGCTTATATGTTTGAATTTCGTATTTTGGTTTTAATTTTGCATCAATTTGTATGATTGTTATTTAATTAGAGTGACCTTGTAGGAAGAAAGGAGGGCAACAACCTACGGGTGCTTTATCACACAGAGCCAAAGCAGCTGGTTTTAAGTCTGTCTCGGAAATGCTTATCAAGAAGGCTTATAAAGATTTGGAGTCGAACAAAATTAATAACTCTAATGTTGTGCCTTCAAACAAAACTACTTTGGAAGAGGTGGGATCCTTTTCCCCATATTTATGTTATTAATAAATTCATTTTGTTAGATGGTTAATAAACTTTCAAGAATTCAATTCAAACTAATGATTAAAAGAGAAAAAAAGAGTGTTTATTATCATAATAGTTTTAATGCTTGATTTTAATATGCTACAGGATCATGTACTAGATCCATCAGAGATGGAAAACACCCTAGGAGGCATGGCTCATGGTCAGATGGATGGTCCGGAAGCTTGAGCTGGAAATGATTTTTTCTTACTTTGACCTCAAATGGTTTTTTATCAATCCTACTACATCGGATTTTGAAGCAATGCATGAAATAAATTGGCATAGTAGTTTTGCTATTGAAGATGATGATGGGGGAAATTTTTATACAAATAATTGAAGGAGAAAATTGTTTCCCCAGACACCGAGATGACAAAGATATTGGAAATGTATTTTAGTTTCAAGATTCTTGAGTGTTTGAAAAATATGTATTTCTTTCTTATGACATCATTAATAATTAATGGATGTATGGTTGTTTGTTGTTCTTATATTAAATTTTATCTTAAATCTTGTTTGATTAATTGCAATTTACTGCTACATCTAGTAATTGACCAAACTGACAATTCTTTTAATGCAATCAATGATGCAAAACAAAGTGTTGTTTTGACAACAAGTAATTTTTGTTTTCTTTATGGTTTAATTGAGGTCTAACATTTTTCTTAGACACCAATTGAGGTCTAACATAACTTCTTGTTAATGGAAAATATATCAAAGACTAATCATGATATAAAATTAGGATTACTTATTGCTATATTAATATCTTGCAATCTAAAAGTCAATCCTTAGATTACTTCTATTGGTGCAAATGATTTGTTGAAAAATCGATGCATTCCTTTTAAAAAGGTTATGAATACTAAAAAGAGAGTAATGAAATTGTTGCTACTGGAATATCAAGTTGCTTTACATAACCAATTGATTTCTTTTGAATATAGGTTGATTGCTTTTGAGCAAAGGTTAATTTAATTTCTACATGGTTATGGTTAGAAGTAGAGCTCTCAAAATGGGTTATCCTGCCATAAACAGCCCGGCCCTGGCGTTTCTTGGGCTTTTTAGAGCTGGACCAAAAAGGCCTTGTGTAATATGGGCTCGAGATTTACTACCCGAATCCGACCCCAGATGGGTTTCGGGCTATCCGGCCCTAAATGAACTTTTTTATTTAAAAAAATTAAAATAAAAACTCCATAATATTTATTATAAATAAAAGGGTTAATAAACTTTTTGGTCATTCTAAATATCTCAAACTTCATTTTTAGTCCCTTTAAAATTTTCTTTTAAAGCAGAGTCCTCCTAAAATTTTAATTTTAACTTTTGGTCCCTCATGACAAAATCGTAGCTAAAATGGTCTCTAATTTTTTCGCTAAAATAAAAAAAACCGCTAAAACCGTCTCTAAATTGTAAAAACCGTTGCTAAATTGCAGGAGGGACCAAAAGTTAAAATTTTAAATTTTAGGAGGACCATTCTATGAAGGAAAATTTTAGAGGGATTAAAAACGAAGTTTGAGATATTTAGAGGGACCAAAAAGTTCATTAACCCTAAATAAAATTAAAAATCATGTTATTTTAAACATAATTCATTTTTAAGTACTATATTATCTCTTATAAATAATATAATGTGTTTCTAAGTAAAATATATGTCTAAATTGTATAAAATAATACTTGAATATTTATTATAAGAGAAAAACTAATATAATACGATGAAAAAATGTTGATTATATTAATGTATAATATTTAAAAGAGAAAGATTGAATAGAATAGAAATTAAATTTAGTTAAGTGAGAAAAATCAATATGCTATTTTGGAGTAAGACAATATAAATATTAATATTTTTTAAAAAATTTATAATTATGCGGGCCTAATGGGCTTCCCATGGCCCATATGGGCTAGCCCTAATGGGTAGCGGGCTTTTCAGGACTAGGCTAAAAAGACCCTGAAAAATATGGACTCTAATTTTAAGGCCCAAGCCCTGTTATTTTTCGAGCTTGTTGGACCGACCCATATGGGCTATCCCATTTGTTAGAAGTACAAAGTAATCACGTAGCTTCTTCGTAGCACATCTTTCCCAACCCATCACCATGAAAACTACTAAAAAAATTTAATTAATCTGGGTTTCCTTTCACTAGCTCTATTTTTAATTCTTATAGCTTGAATTTAAACAAAACCCTTAATTATATAGATCCATGGTGATTTTAATGTTGGATAAATAAATTCAGCATCACCCTTAGGGATTCGATTGGCTGAACATCCCAACTCATGGCGCCTAGAGAGAGCTTACAAACCTCGCTTTAGGTGCAGTCCCGAATGGCTCATACTATAAGGAAACGAATATGCGCCCTCACTAACAACAATTGCTTTTAGCGCAGTGGTAAGCGCTTGATCCTACAAGTGGTATCAAAGCATGGTTATGGGTTCGAATCCTCCCGGGTGACAATGGGGGGAGATTGTTGGATAAATAAATCCAACATCGACACCCTTAGGGATTCGATTGGGCTTAACATCCCAACCCATGGCGCCTAGAGAGAACTTACAAACCTCGCTTTAGGTGCAGCCCCTGTGGGCTCATACTATAAGGAAATAAAGTTGTGCCCTCACTAACAGCAATTGTTTTTAGCGCAGTGGTAAGCGCTTGATCCTACACCTAACATCATTCAACATAGCTAAAATAACATCATTCAACACAGCTAAAATAAGTCATGATAGTGACGGTTTTTTCTGATCGAATTTTAACTTTGGTCTCTAATTCTTTAGTCGCAAATCTCAGTGACGGATATTTTTATATTCATTTAATTCTTTAAACCTTGCTTTGTAAAAATCTAATTTATTTTCATATTCTAAAAGGTGTTTTGTAATTCTTTTAATTTCAAAATCAATTTCTATTATTAATTAATAATCTAGTCTATCATATAATATTTTTATGTGACCTCTTGTTCTTTTAATTAAACTATTAAGTTCTATAATTTGTAATCTTTCATTAACTATACTCATTTTCTAGTTTTAAAATATCTTCTTTTTTTTAAAAATTTAATTAATTTGAATCTTAGTGCTCTGATACCAAAAATGATACCTCGTTATTTATTAAAATAATTTTATAATTTATTTTTATTAGCTTAATCATCATCAAAATTGTCCCAAATTTCATCATTTTCTATTAAAGCTAAGTCTATTATAAATTCATCATCATAAAAACTTTCAACTAATAAGATATAATTTATATCACTTTCTAGTGCATAATCTATTTCATTTTCAAAAAGTATAGCTTGTGCACATAATTTCCCATATTCTTTACATATTTTTGTTTTTAAGTCATTTGGTAAAGTAAATTTCCAAATACATGTACATCTTAGTTTTTCATAAAAATCTTTCTCTTTATTTTCAATATTATCAAAATAAGTTATATCTATTTCTTTTATTTTTATAACTATTTATTTTTCTTTTTCTTTTATACTAAATTCAGCAATACTCATTTTGTTTAAATTTATAATCTATTTTTTAAATATGTTGTTAAGTCCTTTACTTGGTTTGAAAGTTTATCAATATCACTTTCTTCAATTTTTTCAGGTTCATAAAATCTAAGTGGTTTTGGTATTTGATTTTTTTCTTAACTCTAAAAACTTTGATTTATTCATAAAAGTTCCTAGCTAAGTTATTTCATTTTTCTTTGGATAATAAATTTTTCCTATATCTTCAAAAAGACTTGGAATATCAATTCTATTATTATTTCTAAAGGTAATACTATGGTGAGAATTAGTTAATGCATAATTAACACAATAAGTGATTGAAAATATTTTATCTCCTGATCTCATTAAATTTCCTCTAAGGAATTTGTGTTCAAGAGTTAAAGTTTGCTCTAATCTTTGAGTATTTAAAGGTATTCCAATATTTGGATGTATTTCAAATTTTAGTTTACCATAAGCTAAATTTCCTTCTACTACTCCAAGTATTTTATCTACTGGGTCTGTAATTCTATCATCTTTTAATATTAGTTCTACTGGAGAATTTATTCCTTCTTGAAAAGTTACTTTAATTAATACTTGCACTACTCCTATATGAATATATCCTATTTTATTTCTATGTTCATCTTTCTTTATATTTTTCTTGAGTTCCATAAGTTTCTTTTTATTTAATAATTGTATATAGGTATGTCCTTGGGCATTTGCTATATCAGTTGGTGTTTCACTAATTATTTTACCATAATATATAATATTATCCTTTTGGTTAAATCTTTTCATTATTCCTCCAATTCTATCTTTTCCCTTCATATTTGCATCCTTAGTTAAATCTAAGTCTTCCTTTTGTATTTTTTGAAATAAGGTTGGATCTATTAAAATACTTCCTTCGTAATTTCCATCTTCTTCAGTAATATGTAAATGTTTTATATCATTTACTATTTCTTTTTCCATTTTTTTATGCTAGACATGTAAGAAAATTATAACACATAATAAAAGTAAGTAAATAAATGTGTGTGTGTGTGAGAGATAGTTGATTAATATATATATATGTGTGTGTGTGTGTGTGTGTGTGTGTGTGTGTGTGTGTGTGTGTGTGTGTGTGTGTGTGTGTGTGTGTGTGTGTGTGTGTGTGTGTGTGTGTGTGTGTGTGTGTGTGTGTGTGTGTGTGTGTGTGTGTGTGTGTGTGTGTGTGTGTGTGTGTGTGTGTGTGTGTGTGTGTGTGTGTGTGTGTGTGTGTGTGTGTGTGTGTGTGTGTGTGTGTGTGTGTGTGTGTGTGTGTGTGTGTGTGTGTGTGTGTGTGTGTGTGTGTGTGTGTGTGTGTGTGTGTGTGTGTGTGTGTGTGTGTGTGTGTGTGTGTGTGTGTGTGTGTGTGTGTGTGTGTGTGTGTGTGTGTGTGTGTGTGTGTGTGTGTGTGTGTGTGTGTGTGTGTGTGTGTGTGTGTGTGTGTGTGTGTGTGTGTGTGTGTGTGTGTGTGTGTGTGTGTGTGTGTGTGTGTGTGTGTGTGTGTGTGTGTGTGTGTGTGTGTGTGTGTGTGTGTGTGTGTGTGTGTGTGTGTGTGTGTGTGTGTGTGTGTGTGTGTGTGTGTGTGTGTGTGTGTGTGTGTGTGTGTGTGTGTGTGTGTGTGTGTGTGTGTGTGTGTGTGTGTGTGTGTGTGTGTGTGTGTGTGTGTGTGTGTGTGTGTGTGTGTGTGTGTGTGTGTGTGTGTGTGTGTGTGTGTGTGTGTGTGTGTGTGTGTGTGTGTGTGTGTGTGTGTGTTTTGTAATTTAATTGAATGATTCTTGAATAAGTAGAAACATGGTTTTATTGATATAAGTTTATGTTACAACAATGCACACAAAAGGTGCCAAGCTAAATCCTAAAGGATTAGCATATGTTTCTAAAGAGAAACTTACACAAAGGTTGTTTTCTACAACTTGCATCTTCCCATTGTAGAAGCACTTATTTATAGTCCTAAACACACATTATAATATTATTTTCTATTCACAATAATGCATAGTACTATTCATCTATAGTACTACTTATTTAAGACACTTAAACACTACATGACAAATGACTTTACTTTTTATCTACTTCATGACTCTATTATTGCTTCCCCTTATCCTCATCTTCATGACTCTATTATTGCTTTCCTTTATCCTCATCTTCATGACTCTATTATTGCTTCCTCCTTGTCCTCATTCTTAAGACACATGGACTTTTCTAGACACTTGGTCACTTCCACGGCATCTTTTTCTTGAAAACATCTTTCACATGCATGATTTTCACTCTTTTTTATACTCGAACATAACTCCTTTAGTACACATGGCTTATAATTCATTGCCTCCTTATTAAATGCGTAGAATGGTAGCTCGAAAGATGTCAATAGATGGATATCTCTATCCTTTAGTACTTTATCACTTGTCTTGTTTAGTAGTAGGAGATTAGGTGCTTTGTACAATACTTTCACACATGAATTCTTGACATTGAAAGAATATGCTTTAAAGTTGATTAGATAAAATTATATTTAAGTGATCATCATCATACATTTCTTCTTTGGAGTCATCTCTTAAAGAAAATTGATTATTACTTACTCTAATGAAGACAAAGTGCTTGGCAGGTTGATTCGTTGTAAAATTCGGATAGGCTGAATAAAATTTTAAATAAATATTTCTTTCTCCAGCAATATTCTTTTTAAAATTCTGAACTGATTCTTTAAAATTATATGGGAAAAGATTAATTTCTTCCAGATTTTTACTTAGATAAAGACATTCAATAAGTCCAAATTGGAACATATTAAATGTTAGTAACTGGGATGCTCCTGGGGTAATTATAGCTTTTATTCCAAAAAGCTTTCTATCCACTATATAGAAACAATTAGTATTTTCTTTCTCAGTCCAATAAGTAAGTCTTTTTAAATTCTCCTTAAATTTTTCTTCGGAGAATTCAACCTGATTTTCATGCTCTTTTCGAGACATAATTGGCAAATTATCCAGGGAAGAAGGAATTCTTCCTAAGAATTTCATGGATGTTCTTTCTGGTGCATTATTCTCTGTTGTTTCTGAAAAAGTTCTTTTCTGAAAAATCTCTTTTCTTGATTTTTCTGATTCTCTATGATCATTCATTACTTTTTCAGCTTCTTCTTTGGTGGCATACCCTTTATAAGTAACTCCCGAGATTTTTGTACAATGAGGGGCTGCTTTATACCATTCATCATAAATTCCTGGAAATGGTCCGTTAATTACTGCATACCATTTCTTAGGTTCTTTTAATTTATCTCTTCAAGTGGATTCTTTATTCTAAGTTGAGATTTTATAATTTCTATTTCCTTATCGATTAATTCCACTTCCTTTTCAATCAGTTCTTGCTTTTTTATTTTGTGAATTCTTAGTGCTTCTTTTAACTCCAATTGTTGTTTCAAAATTTCTTCTGAGATTCGTTCCATTATCTAGAAAGTATATCTGCAAGTACGTTCTTTTCGCCTTTAATATGAGTAATTGAGTAATTATATTCAGCTAGTTTCATCTGCCATCTTATAAGTTTGCCTTGCTTGTAAGTTCCTTTATGATTAATATTTTTGAAACCTGCAACATAAGTAGAATCGGTTCTAACAATAAATTCTTTATCAAGAACATAAATTCGATGTTTTTCTAACATCCGAATTAATGCTAATGTTTCTTTTTCATGAGTAGGATAATTAAGTTCTTTGTCTGAAAAGGTTCCAGACATATATCTACATAGTAATTCTTTCTTTTGGCCAGGGGGCTTAGCCTTCATAACACCTCCCCAACATTCATTTGATGCGTCAGTTTCAATAATAATTAGATCATCATCTGATGGATGATATAATTCAGGAAGATCTCGACATAAATATTTCAATTTAGTAATAAGTATTTCGTCTTCTTCGGTCCATGACCAAATAGCATCCTTCTTAAGTTTTTGTTGAAGTAATTTTCTTTCAGCTGCAAGATTTTTAATAAAACCTTCATTTGAAATATATGTTAGTAATCCAAGAAATCTTTGTAATTCCTTTTTGTCTTTTAGTTTAGTTGAAAAATTTTGAAGTTTTTCTAATACATATTTTTGCATTAGTATTTTCCCTTTTTCAATTTCTAATCCTAAATAATTGATTTTATTTTGAGCTACTATAGCTCTTTTCTTACTTAATACTACTCCATGTTCTAAACACCTATTAAGTACTAATTCTACTTTTTTAAAGTGATCATCTAGATGCTTATTTGAAAAAACTAATATATCATCAATATATATAAGACAAAAATCTTTGAATTCTTTAAGGATAGAGTCTATCCTGCGTTGGAAAATACCTGGTGATTGTTTCATTCCCATTGGAAGAACATTTCATTCATATTGACCTTGAGGACAACTAAATGTTGTTAAAGCTTTAGATTTTTTTGAAAATCTTATTTGATAAAATCTAGATTTACAATCAAAAGTACTAAACCAATTCATATTTCTAACTCTTTCAATAATTAAATCCTTTCTTGGAAGAAAATACGCATCACCTTCCATAGCATCATTAATTTGTTTATAATTAATTACCACCCTTCTTTTTCCTCTTTTAATCTCATTATGATTTTCAACATAAAATGTTGGTGCTGAATGTTTACTTTTTGATGGTCTTATTAATCCTTTTTCACACATTTGCTTAATATCTTCAGCAAATTCATCTCTATCTTGTTTTGTGTATATCATGGGTTTACATTTAATTTCTTTTGTTGGGTCTTTTAGTTTCAATTCAACTAGATCATGTTTTTATTATTAATTTTAGGATCTAGTGGGTTTTCACTACACACTTTATCTAATAGTTATTCAATATGTATTGGGATTTTTCTTCCTGGTTCTAAATTAATTAATGCATAACGCATTTTTCTACAAACTAAATCTATAATTTCACCATGTTTTAGTCTGGAGAGCTCTGATTGTTTTCTTGAATAAATTGTTTGTGAGGAATGAATAATAGGGATATCTATAATTTCTTTCAGTTGTTTTCCTTTAATATATGGAGCCTTAATCGATATATATTCTAAGTATTGGCAAAAAGGTGCATATAATCGTAAGATATTATTTCCTATTATTATATCTAACCCTGTTTCTTGTTGATATATTGTAGGTACTATGAATAATTTCTTTTCAATATTTAAAGTAATTCTTGTAGCTACCCAATTTAGTGGGTGTATTGAGCCATCTGCTATTTGAATCTTTAATGGTTTCTCTAATCTTTTCCATTTACTAAATAATGTTTTAGCTGCTATACAAATACTTGCTCCTGTATCTATATAGGCTTCAGTTTCTTTGTTTTCTTTTTCAATTCTAATTTTTATATATGTACTATTCAGATTTTGTTTCTTCTGAAGATAATTCATCCTCTATATATTCATATACACTACAGTCAAAATCACTTAGTTCATCTTCTAATGGTTCTAAATTATATATTTCATATACTTTCTTTATTAGTTTTGATTTTTCTTTAAGATCTTTTTCTTTCTTTGTTGGACATTCACTGGCATAATGACCTTCTACATTGCATATCCAACATACGCATTTCTTTTTTTCTTTTGGACAATATTTTTTAGGTGTTTGTTTTCTCTTTCTAAAATACTTTCTTCTAGTATTTTTATATGCCTTTTTTCTTGGATAAGTTTTTCTTAATTTATGTTTTCTTTTATAACTTTTTCTACTTCGTTGATTACAACCATAATTTCCTGGTTGCTCTATATCTGGTATATCACAACAAAGTGAGGTTCTACCTCTATTTAATTGTTTAGCTCTTGTACTTTTTATCATTGTCGTCTTAATTTATTATATAAGATTTGAATAATTCCTCCTAAGCTATCTCCTAATTCAATTCGTTGGGATTTCCATATATCTCTTATTTTTGCACTAAGTGGATATGGTAACTTGGATATGAAGACTCCTCTATATATTTCTCTAGTTTCATTATCTAATTCATAATAGTATTTTTCATACTCGCAAATGAAACTATCTATTTCACACATATTACATATCTGCATATTAATTAGATGAATTTCTGCCTTTTCTCACAAAAGTTTATTTACTTCTGTTTTATGTTCAAGAGTATTGTAGCCTATGAATTCTTTATATATTAATTCCATTATTAGTTTAGCAAATTGTTGATTATTTTCTACCATTCCTATATATTGATTCCATGTTTCATCATTAATACTTGTTAAGAATTTCAGCACATTTCCTATTGTTCTATAAGCTATTAAATTTTTGACATCCATTAGGTTTATCTTAGAAAAATTTTCATCGGTTGCTATAAGCATAATCATATCATTAGACCACCTTTGTAGTATATCCTCTGGATTTCTTACACAGTCTAAGTTTAATAATTTTTTAGATTTAGTTTCTTCATACTAAGGTTTAAATTCTCCTTTTTCCAAAATATTTCGTCTATATCTGATTCAGATCCTAATTTAGATCCTATTTCTGAAGAATTATAATTTAATATTACTTCTTCATTCTCTTCCTTAGTTTCTATTTTTTCTACTTGTTTATTTTTTTCTTCTATTATTTGTAGTTGTTCCATCAATTGTCTAATTTCTTCAATATCATTAGATCTTCTTAATGCTTCTATGTATTCAGTTTTTATCCTCTCCATGAAGATGATGGTTTATTAACATAAATGTAGTTATAGGTTCTTGTTTAACTACTTTTATTTGGTTTACTTCTTTTGTTATAACTAATATTTCTTCTAAATCTTTTATTGTTATACTTCTATTACTTTCCTCATGTTTTAACAAGGTTTCTAATTGATAAAGAATTTTCCTAATTTTTTGAATATTTATATCTTCATCAATTTCTTTATCTCTATTAATTTCATCAAGGGTTTCATGTATATTATTTATTTCATTAAGACCATTTTTTATTTTATTAAAGGTATAATCTGCAATTCTATTGGTATTTTCTATTAATAATATAATATTTTTATTTATTTCATTCATTGTGTTATTTAAATCTTTATACATCACATCAATTTCTTCAGATAATGACATTATTTTAAATTTCCGTGGCTATTTCAACTTTTTCTAGTAGTGCAAAAGATCATCAAGGTAAGTCTTCACTATTTTTCCGTTAATCTTTAAATTCATTTCTAGTTTTTTCATTAAAAAGGTCTACATTTCCATGAGGATAACTTTTAACAAATTTGAAAGTTTGCCCATTTTGACTTTAATTTATCTGAAAACAATCTAAGTCTTTAGTTTATATAAAGAAATTTTTAGCCTTCCACTAAATCTCTTCTCAGACACTTTCTATATTGCCACTTTTTGGTTTTGGCTTTATAAATTTTAGCATTCTCATAAAAAAAATAGCCTATGCTCTTCCAACTCATTAAGTTGCAACATTCTTGTCTACCCAACAGCATATAAATTAAAATTCAGTTTCTTAATGGTCCAAAAGGCCTTATGTTGCAACTCAATAGGTAGATGGGAAGCTTTTCCATTGCATAATCTATAAGCATACATCTCTAAAGGTGTTTTAAAAGCAATTTTATAGGCCCACAGAGCATCATAAAGATGCTTGGACCAGTCCTTCCTAGAAAGATTAACTACTAGATCCTCTTAATTTCTCTATTGGATAATTCAGCTTGGCCACAACTTTGTAGGTGGTAGGATGTCAAGATTTAGCTTGCCTCTGGGTCATCTACACACCTTCTTAGAAATTGATTAGCACTCTTCCGGTATAGCACTAGTTGATCCCAGAAATGATTCTTTGAATTATGGAAGAATATCTTTATTTCCTAGAAGTTAAATTCTTGTGGAACAAGTTTGATGACCAATTAGTTCACAATAATTGGATATCATGGTGTTGCGTTAGAAGATATCAGGAAAAGTTGTTCATGAAGAAATTTATCTTTCATATATTCCATGTCTTGGTTCTAAACTTCATCAGAGAGATGTGATGGATCAATCGCTTACCCTTGTGGGATAATGGAAAATGTGTTAGTAAAGCTTTGAGACTTTGTATTCCTTGTCAATTTTCTAATTCTAGATATAGAAGAAAAGGGAAGATACCTATAATTATGGGGAGGCAATTCTTACTGGCTACTGTGGCCAATATCGATTTGGATTAAAGTGTAATGTGATTATAATTTATAGATAAAAAACTTATTATCAAAGTTTATGAAGGCATGCAGTAACACGGTGAGAGTTCTAAAGTCTACAACATGGATGTGCTTTAAAAATAAAGGTACCAAAAAATGTGGAACCTTTTTTAGCAGCTGACATGCAAACATTAATTAAAAGTAATAATATATTTGAATTCCTCTTGAAAAAATAAACAAGTTTGGTTTTTACACTTTTTAATTTGGTTGAGAAATGGAGTTTTTGCCATTTGGCATGGTGGAAAATTTATAACAACATTCACAAAGAAGATGATGAGGAACAGAGCGCGGTTTTTTTTTAAATTGGTCTTTGATCTTTGTTTCGTATAATATTGAATGACTGAATGTTTTAAACAAGTAGGCGTGTTTGTCCTAGTGCGTGAGAGCTCAAACATAATTTTGTTGGGTTGGAGGGTGTGGGTTCAACATCCATGTCCTTCATTTTGTCATTTTATTTCTTTTTTCCCTAGTTTCTTCATATGTTATTAACTCCACTTTATTTATTTATTTATCTTGTGATTTCTAGCATTATTTGTATCTTTTTCCTCTTAAAAACCATAAAAATACAAAAATCTATTATCTAATTTATTTATTTGATATTTATTTATTTTAAATATATTTAAATTTAATCCAAAAACTCATAAAAATGTTAGTTTTTTTAACCTAATATTTTCTTAAATATTGTTGGTCATTTATTTATGAACATCTTGATGATATGTTTATATTAACATGATGATGTTTTGACCCTTGTATCTATACCATTATTACTAGAATTTTATCTCTCTTTTTTTAATTGTTAAAATATAAATAAAATTGTGAATATATGTTTGATTTCACCAAAACCTTGATACCTTTGTGAATGGGGGACTTGATGCATCTTTTTCCATGTTGAGATGATTGTTATGATGTCTTGATGCTTACTCATGCTTGTTTGATTCCTCATTACTGCTTGTGTCATCAATCCAAAGGAATGGGGTAGTATTGACCAAAATTGTCAAGGTACTCACTTCTTTCTTATATTTACCCTTGCTTTGTAATTCTAAAACTTAACACCCAAAACATTTTGCCACTTTGGCTCTTTATTTTTCTTTTGAGAGGAACTACAAATGCTCTAACTTCCCTATTGCACAAAAGGGGTATGTAGGCACAAGATGTGATGTCTTCCCGGATATAATAAAACTCTTTTCTCACCATCCCATTTTATTTCACAAAACAAAAACAATAACAATAAAACAATAATATATATTTTCAAAGAGGTTCCTGTAGAGTACTACAAATGGGATGGGTGTTACTACCTTCCCCTTGCATAACCAACTCCCAAACCTTAGATCTTTGTTTATTTGATTAGTTTTGATTTAAAAACTTCTTTTTGGATTCATAATCAAAATTTGCATGGGGGACAAAACACCTTAGTGGTTGAGTTTCAAATTAAATTTTTTACTTTTATAGTATCTGGCTCTCCAAGACTCCAACATTAACATAACAGAATTACCATAGGCCTCATTTTGCTGATTACTTTCAAATTTGTGAAATTGTTTTTGCTGCTCTTGTTAAATCACTCCACTTGTATTGGATCTCACAAGAAAATTTTAAATAAAAAGAGAAAAATAAAACTAATATTCTCCGTTTATTTTAATTTTTAAAAATTTTGTATTACCTTTAGTTCTAACAAGATAATATACTCTTAAATTCAATAATAGTGTATTTTTTTTAAAAATAATAAAAAGATTAAAAAACAATATTCTTTTAACAAATTTCCATTTTTTTCATAAACAAATAAGAGACTATGTTTATTAATGCGTATTAAAAATAAAAACATTAAAAATGGACATTCTTTTACAAAAATTCCATTTTTTTTTCAAATATAAAGATACATTGTTTTGTTATATTTAAAAATTTATGTTTATTAATTTACTCATTTAGTAATAATATAAAAACTAATATTTAGTGATATATTCCATTTATTCAAATGAAGTACATACACTGTTTCATTATATTTAGAAAATTAATATTGATTAATATATTCATTTAGTAATAATGTAAAAACTAATATTTATTGATATATTTCATTTATTCAAATGGAAAACATACACTATTTCATCATATTTAGAAAATTTATATTTATTAATTTACCCATTTAGTAATAATATAAAAATTAATATTTATTGATATATTCCATTTATTCAAATGAAAAACATACACTGTTTCATTATATTTAGAAAATTTATATTTATTAATATACTCATTTAGTAATAATATAAAAAACAATATTTATTTATATATTTCATTTATTCAAATGGGAAAGATACAGTTTCATTATATTTAGAAAAAAATTATTGTTCCCGCCAATGATATATTATATAAAGAGGGAATATAAGAAGTCAAAGTCTCACTTATTAATCAATCTACGTTTTCAGATTTTTCACTATCCCTTTCATTTCAGTTTTTGTCTAGTGGAGTATTCAAAATAATGTATGCTGTTCCACTTCGATGGTGTCCACCCACCACTGACAAGAATTCCAGCTCCTCTTCGTCACAAATCAATGGTTCGGAGGCTGATTCTACCGAAATTGGAGATGCTGGAAACAAAAAATATTGTCACCAGGTTGATTTTTCTTGAATTATCTAATGTATTCTATCATTTTGAAATTGATATATATGTTATACTCATATTTTTGATTATGAAATATTTTTTAATGAGCTCTACCTTTTTATAATGATAGTATATAATGTATTAAAATGAGGGAGTAAAATTAAGAGCAAACAAAGATAGGTGTGACTTATCAGTATTAGAAAGAAACACAACTTGTCATTAAAAATGTTTCTGCTGAAGGAGCAACGAAATATAATTAATGGGGTTAAAGTGGGTGTTTAAGGAATTGTGAGTATAAATGAATATTATACTCCCTCCGTTCCTTTTTAAGTGTCGTTTTAGAAAAAAAAATTTGTTCCTATTTAAGTGTCGTTTTATAATTTAATGTTATAATTTATCATTTATACCCTTATTTTTTCAATAACTCCCCCTCAAATTTTTCAATTAGTTATTGGAAAAAGAGAGTATATGATTGAATTTATTTAGAATGAGAAAAATAAATAAGGGTATAATAGAAAAAGTAACTCTAATAATCAACTATCTTGGTGGAAGAGCTTTTTGCTAAAATGACACTTAAAAAGGAACGGAGGGAGTAGTTGGTTTGCATAGAGTGATGATGTTGGAATAATTAGTGGTTTGTGTTTTTTCATTTGTTGTATGAGATTTGGTGATTTTTTGGGTATCGATATGTGACTTATTGTGGGAATATTTGACTAGTTAGAATTTTTAATTTTGGAGTTTATTTTGATGCTAATGTGTTTGTTTTTTGTTTTACTAACAAATTGAAGTGTCGGCGAAAAACAAACAACATTGTTGCTACATGTAAAAAACTGAAAAATAGGAAGCCATGCGGCATTCGGTTATGCGACAGATGTCTCTTGAATAGGTTTGTTTCATTTATTTATTATTACGTATTATTTTAAGTACTATTATTTTTTATTAATAATAAAATAGTAGAATAATTTCTTATATGCTTTGTTTTTTATGTTTTTTATGTGTTGAAAGTTTTTATTATGTTGAATTTAGATATGGCGAAACGGAAAAAGACGTAAAATTGTTGATTGATTGGATGTGCCCTAAGTGTAGAGGTATTTGTAACTGTAGTTATTGCATGTAAGTTGTGTTTTGATTATAAGTTTGAATTTCATATTTTGGTTTTAATTTTAGAACAATTTGTATGGTTGTTCTGAAATTAGAGTTACCTTGTAGGAAAAAGATAGGGCAACAACCTATTGGTGCTTTATCACATTCAGCGAAAGCATCTGGTATTAAGTCTGTGGCAGAAATGCTTATGAAAAAGGCTTCTAAAGATGTAGAGTTGGACAAAGTTAATAATTTCAATATTGTGCCTTCAAACAAAGCTATTTTGAAAAAGGTGTGCTCCTTTTCCCATATTTATGCCGTTGACACAATAACTTCATTATATTTGATGGTTAATAAACTTCTCAGCATGAAAACAATTCAAACTAATATTTAAAAGAGGAAAAAAGAGCGTTGATTATCATAATAGTTTTAATGTTTGATTTTTATATACTATAGGATCAAGTACTTGCTCCACCCTTGAGGGTATGACTCATAGTCAGATGGATGGTCACAAAGCTTGGAGTGCAAATGATTTTTTCTTACTTTGATTTTAAATGTTGTGAGATATTGGATTGAACTCTAGTATGGTCGAGGGGTAGTTTCTTGGTTCGACAATTCGACAGGATCTTAGCATGTCATTGAAGTTTGTTCTCATGCTACAGTCGAAGTATGCTAGGATTGTAAGCATATCGAATTGGGTCCGTTTGTTATGCTCAATAGTTTAAGTTAGTTTGTTCCTTAATTTAACTTATGTAATGGGTCTGTGTGTAAAAGTCTATTAGTATAGGGTGTTAGTTTTCTTCTAAATATCATACTAGTCTCTCATCATTGCACAATGCAAATCCTAATTACGGTGAGAGGGGTAATTTGTTATTTTATAAGACTTGAAATCTTGTTTGAAAGAGAAAGTAAAAAATAACAGTTTATAACTAATTGTATTGTCTTCTTTACATCTTCAAAGTTTTTTCGTATTCGAAAATCCGTTTTATACTTTGTTTTTGTCTTCGTTTTAACAACAAATATTTTTATCAACCTTACTACGTCAAATTTCAAAGCAATGCATGAAATAAATGGCACTTTGCCAAAAAAGACCAAAGAAAGCGCTTTTTTTTGCCTTTAACAGGGCTTAAAAGCGCTGCTTATGGTGGCGCTGCTGTAGGTGTAGACAGCGCTTTTTTTTACGCAAAAGCTGCTAAAGGCCTACTTTAGAAAGCGCTTTTCTTTGAAAATCGCTTTCTTATGTAGGCCTTTAGCAGCGCATTTTCTTGAGAAAGCGCTTTCTAAAGTAGACCTTTAGAAGCGCTTTGTCTAGCCTTGCAAACTCAGAAGATCACGCATATATAAGATCAGAAGTTCTGAAGTTACAAGTGTTTATAACGTAGTGACTTACAAAAGATAAACAGCAACAGAGTCACATGTGAATCAGAAGATAACCTTCAGCTCAGCAAGCAAAATCAAATAAAATACAAAGGATCAGAATTAAGAAGAAATCCGTTACAAACATCATCATTAGATAAAACGGCTACAACAACTAAAAGGAACAACTCCCAAGAATGATTGAAGAAGCAACCTACATGCAGCACATTGAAGAAAACAAAAGCATGGTAGAAACACGTCTACATTTATTACGCTTTCCAAAGATCAAGACAACAAACATATTTGACAACTATAAAAAGAGGTAAGATCTCTTATTAAAGGTATGTTTTCTTCGGAAGAAAAGATGAAGAAGAAGATTGGAAGAAGAACCAAAGAAGCAACTCTCAATAACAACTGGTGTTCTTAATCTTCTTAAGAAGAAGATTGAAAGAAGAACCAAAGAAGCAACTCTCAATAAGAACTGATGTTCTTAATCTACTTAAGAAGAAGATTGGAAGAAGAACCAAAGAAGCAACTCTCAATAAGAATTGATGTTCTTAATCTGCTTAAGAAGAAGATTGAAGGAAGATATCAAAGAAGCAACTCTCAATAAGAACTATTGTTCTTACTCCGCTTGAAGAAACGAAAATCAAAACAAGAAGCAGCCTCTAATAGAAAATTAATAGTCTAAATTTGCTTGACAGAAGAATAAAAGACGGAGAACTACTTGAAGAACCATTCTACATATGAAAAGACGTTAAAGAAAAAGAAAGGGAATTTTAGTTGATAAAGAACACAATTCAATCCCCCTTTCTTGTGTTTTTCTCCACCCTCACAAGTAATCATTCATGAAGGTTCTAACCACTAAGAGATATGCGTTTCGTCTAAGTTCAGCCTTCAGGATTCCACTAGGGAATACATGTGTCAATCACGATCTCCTATTTATTTTACATCCCACATTGTAATATCTGCTTCACACTTTCCCACAAACTCTTGATAGTAAATGCCAAATGTACTGTCGATATCGTCCCTGTTTGACACTTAGATTCTGGAGAATTTCCTAAGTCTTAAAACTCTTTGTGGTTCTCGGCTACCGTCTTGGTCGATACATAATTCCTGTCGACTTCCCTTCTCAATAATTTGGACATGTTTCAAGGTGATCCTAATCTTGTAGAAATGTTCTTATGATTTTTCCAAACTACAACTGCCACGTCAGTTGGCCTCCTGGTCGACACTCCATCGACGCTGAAAAATTAAAACTTCAAGACACTTAGACATTAATACTTAGTTTAGTGTTCCTTAACATTTCATTAATATCTCATAACCCTTAAACTATCTATTGCGACATTCTTCATTGACTTTCTTTTAGCTGGAAAAATAATATGAGTTGAAACAATAAATAATCAATAATATTATTAAAAAATTATAATTAAAAAAATTTATTGAGTGTCTTGATATTTTTAAAAAATACATATAAAGATATGGAGAAAATAATATGAGAAAATAGGAGATGTACTTATAAAACAATTTTACACTTTCAACTAATGAAAAAATATCAAGTATTTTGCCAATTCACCTTTAAACTTAAAAATTATTTAAATGATATGTTAAATTATTGGTTTATTATTGAACAATAGTGTAGAATTATTTTACATTGCCAATGCATGTCTATTAATCTCAAATAATATATAGGATATGTTGTTGCAAAAATAAAAAAATTCAAGGATCATTCTATTATAAGAAAATAATTTAAAGGATTCCGGTGTAATTTTGCCAAAAAAGAATTATAACTTGACAAAAAAATATTTATTGTTATTCATTTAAAATTTAAAAAAATAACTTTTTTTATATGTTTATTATTATATCCTTAAAATTAAAATATTAAAAAATAATTTCTTTTGGACCTCACATAATTATTTGAAGATTCAGTCAAACAAGATTTTAAATAAAATACACTTATTAGATTATAAATATTATTTTTTTGGACTTCATATAATAATTTGAAGATTCATTCAAACAAGATTTTAATAAACATTTGACTAGTAATAAATGGAAGCACTTGAATAATATTATATATATATATATATATATATATATATATATATATATATATATATATATTATTAATATTATTGGTTTAATAATAAAATATAAAGTTATATATTTATTATTATATATTAAAAGTAAAAATATTAAAATACATATCCTTTCAGGAAAACCTCCATTTATCTCAACACCTCTATAAATTTATGGTCACTTTCAATTTGAAATATATATCTCTCTCTCTCTCTCTTCCAAAAAAAAATTTGTTTGTGTTGTGCTAATTGTAAAGAATGAATGATGTTCCAATTCGATCATCTCCCAGTACCACTAACCATGGCACTGAGGTTGATGTTATAAGTGGAACTCGAGAAATGTATGATGTTCCAATTCAATCAGTTTCCCTCACCAACAACATGGAGTTTGATTCCTCTTCAACACAAAACAATGTTGGTGGAAAAACATGCCACCAGGTTGATTCTTAAGCCTTTATATATTTTATTTATTTAACAATTATATAAACTAAATTCTTCAAGTTCATATATATGTAGAGCCAACACAAAAACAGAACATGGTTACATTCAATTATTTCATTTAATTAAACAATTATCGATGATGCCAACATATTAGTGTCCCATTATGTGGATGTGTTTGTGTTGAAGGTTCATGGTTATATTTAATTATTCCATTTTATTAAATAAATTTTTTACTTTTAGGTAAATGTGTTAAATAGAGTTTAATTAATGGGTTACAATTGATGTTTGATAAATTGTAAGAATAAATGATATATCTGGTTCACATTACCTGTATTATTAACTCAAGTATCACGATCCATGTTGTGAGTGCAAATCTTTTATAAATTTCCAAGTTAATGTGAAAAATCAAAATATTCCTTGATGGAATATGAGTGATGGATCTTTGAAGGCCTATTCTTTGTGTGTTTATCTCGATTTATAATTTTATGTTCATATGTATTTTCCTGGGTCAGATTGATGTGCATACGGTATATTCTTATGCACGGTGCATAAGTCTCGTACGAATAATATTTAAATTGTTCCGAGTAACATTTTAGTTAGAAACAAGTAATAATATCAAAATCCATGAATAATATATGTATTATTTGTACACATCTATTAATTATGAGTAATTATTAATTGTGAGTAATGAGTACACTATTATGAGTAATATTTATACCATTCTGAGTAATATCGAATTTTAACTATTTTGAGTAATATATTCATTGTTCTGAGTAGTATTTATACTATTTTGAATAATATGTATATTATTTTGAGTAATAAATATAATACTTTGAGTAATATAAACAATATTTGAGTATTTATGCACCGTGCATAAGAATATACCTTATGCACATCAACACATCCCGTTTGTAGGGTGATGGTATTTTGAGGTTTGATACTAACATGTTTGTCTGCATGGTTTTCCACATTGAAGTGTCGTCAAATAATCAAAGGTGTTCCTGCAATCTGTAAAAATCCAAGGAATGGGAAGCCATGTGTAAACAAGTTTTGCCAAAAATGCCTCAAAAATAGGTTTGTTTCACCTTTTTCATTTTTAATTTGGTCTCATTGTGTGTTTGTTATTTTGTACATTGACGATTTTTGTGTGTTGAATATAGATATGGGGAAGTGGTAAATGAGGTAAATTCTTTGACTGATTGGAATTGTCCAAAGTGCAGGGGAATTTGTAATTGTAGTTGTTGCAGGTAAGTTGTTCAATGATTATCTAGTCTGAATTTTGAGTTGTGTTTTTAATTTTGTGTGATTGTTCTTATAGAATATTGACATTGTAGGAGAAACAATGGTCTACAACCTACTGGTGCTCTATCTAATACAGCAAAGGCATCCGGTTTCAAATCAGTGTCTGAAATGCTTATCAATGAGGAGTCAATGGATTTCGAATTGAACAAGGTTAATAATGTGCATGTTGTGCCTTCACATGAAGCAACTTTGGGAAATGTATGTTCCTTTTCCCCCATTATTGTGTAGTTGACATAATAAATTCACTTTGTTTTATGGTTACTAGGGCTTCTCATCACATATACTACACGATCTTATACTAGAAAAGTGAAATAAATGTTTTGATTATCATTGTAGTTTTAATATTTGATTATTATATACTACAGGATCTTATACTAGATCCATCTGCTATTAATGATACTGAAGGTGGTATTTCACATCCAAATGTCGGGAAAGGTGTTGTAGATACTAAAATAGTTGAGAAAGAAATTCCTTTACCTACAGCCACAGTGATTACAGCAATATTAGACATTGAGCTTCGACCAGAAGATGTTGGAAATGCATTGCAGTTTCTAGAATTTTGCCGAGTGTTTGGAGAGGTATGCCTTTGTTATGGTTAATTATTGTTCTTATGTTGAATTTTCTCTTAAATCATGTTTGATTTGCAATTTAGGTTTGCAGCTAAATTGACCTAATGAATATATTATTAATTATAAAAATTATTTTAATGCAAATAATAGTCGCAAAACGTAAGTTGATTGTTCCAACATTAAGAGACTTTTATCTAATAAAGTTTAAATTAATCAATAATCACTACTACAATTTTATCTTATAATATCACCAATTTAATAGCGCTTATTAGTAAAGTGCTATTAAAAATTTGACACAAAGACTTATAATAGCGCTTTTTAATCGGGCGCTATTATAGAGTATGTGCTGACAAAAAATAAAAATTAAGAAATGGCTTTATTAGCACTTTTTGGTAAAACGCTATTATTGGAATGATGCTTTGTTAGCGCTTTCTAAAAGTGCTATTATACATATGTCTAAAAAAAAATTAAAAAAAAAAAAACTCACGCATCAATTTTCTAACCTACAGCGTTCAGGTACTTTTCTCCTCCATCTTCTAACCCAAAACCTTCATCAAAAACTCACCATCGAACAACCTTCTCCATAAAAAACTCACCATTTAACAACCTTCTCCATCGTTCCACACATAGAACCCTCTTCTCTCCGTCAAATTCGGCCCCATTTAGGAAGTCAGAAACCCTAAAACCAAAATAAATTATACTCATAACTCAAATATCCTAAATCGATTGAAAAATCTTTTATTTGTTTCCAGAAATCTTCATAGAGGTTATCTTTTTTGTATCTCTCTTGCTCGCCTTCACTGTATTCCATCTCGGCGTTCTCCGTAGCCGTATTCCAACACACTTCTCTCTATAGTAATTGTTCTTCTTCGATTTGAAATCTTGTTGGTTGAGCTTGGTTAACCTTTGCCATTATGTTCTTACAAGAAATCCCATAAATACTCTAATATCCCTCTTTGTCCAGCTCTTTTATTGCAAAACTCTGAACACTGCAACTCTCGCGCAGTGAATCTGTAAGTAAATCCTCGTCTATGAATATGTCAAAATTCTTCTTATTTGGTTTAAGGAGTTGGGTTTTTTTTTATGATTAGGTATTTCTAATTGTGATTTGTTGTTTTTGGAAGGGAATTGGGTTGTTAATGGAAACTGGGATTTATATGACAGCTACAAAAATACACTTGAAAATTCTTTTTTCTAGAGTGGTGTAATACGGTTGGATTAGGTCTATGAGCATTTTCTAAAAAACATTTGGAATAAATTCCTAACCCCATATGGTGCACTCTTATTGAATCACTATCTAATAACTATGTTGACTCATATATTTTTCCTGAGTCAAGCAAGTTTGTCTATGTTTACAAAGATGTCATCAAATCATGTTGGACTATATAGTTTCTTTTTTCTATTCATGCCATTCTTAAGATTGTTGATAGTGTTAATATTGTTTGAAATCACTAAGATACACTCGTGAAAGCTTCATTTTTCATGTAGCTCAATAATTCCTTCATTGAAGCTTTTCTAAGGAAGTTTGTTTCCTTGACAACTATTTTGAAAAACTTGGTTGTGGTAGCCAAGCTTATATGATAGGTGATGCTAACAAGTCTAAAATTTGACACAATTACTCTGCCACTGCTAAGCTTAAAGCTTCTTCCGAAGCTGTTAAAGATATTGATATGTGCATGACCGGTTTAGATAAGGAAAATCAGTTTTTTTTAAGACAATCACATCTTCAGCAGCTTTAATGACTAAAAATTCTGGAATATGGAAGATCCTTCAAAAATATGACATGTGATTTTGAATTATATCCAACAGTTTTATGTTGATTAGCATGTTCCAAGCATGTAGGAATAGGGTGAGGTCAATAACATTGATATAGTTTCTCTTATATATGTATGTATGCGGTGCTTGCAGAGAAGCGGTTGTGGCAATCACCAATCGAGTGCAAGACTGCAGTCTTCGAACCTTGGTGAAATTGTCCCTTGCAGTTCAGTGGTCGTTGTCTCAATCACGTCATTTTTGTAAGGTATTAATTTAGAAGTCTCTGTTTTTTGCTTCTTTTTTTTTTGTATTTTCTAAGGTGTGCTATTGTAGTTTTGTGTTTTAGTTTTCTGTCCCTTTTAGTGTTTCTAGTGGTGACTGGTTTGAGACATGAATCTATAGGAAAAGTTCCTTTATCGATTTTGATTTTTACCCTTGAGTAACTTAATTTGAAACATTAAGTTATAGGAAAAGGTTCCATTCCAAAATCATTATAGTTGTACGAATGATTTAATGGGTAACATGTGTTTGTATTAAGAAATTATAGTCTGAGTTCAAGAAAGGAATTCTCTCATTTTATCTCTTTCTATGCTTCAATTGTTGTGGTTCTTGATTTTCCGTTTTGTAAATAGTGATAGTATAGGCTGAAACTTTTTGTGAAACATTGATTCTGTTTATAGTGTCATCTTCATCAGGATCTGTTACCTCTTTTGCTACCATGTTTGTCACTGCTATTTATGATTGAAACAATTAATTAGGATTGAGTGTTACTAGGTAAACCTTGTGTTTTCTTTCTTATAACATCTAATTTGCTGGAATACCTAGATGTTAAATTGGTTAACTTTTTACATTGTATTAGGGGTGAATGTTGGCAGTTAAGAGCCATTAAACAAATAAGTTTATTCATAGAAAAGAGATTGTTACAATGAATAAGTAGTTACACAACAAGAATGCATGTTTCATTTTAGAATGCCCATTTTATTAAATATAGAAACAGTCACCCGAGAGGCTACAAAATTGTGGAACTAGTAATTGGTGCTGATGGTATAAATTTATGGATGTTCTTTATGCCGCTTAATGCTTAAACTTGAAGTTTGTTTTGATAGTTATTATTATTTTCTATTAGGAATTGAGAGGCCATCAATTGTTAATAAGCTGAACTTAACATTCTTTGTCGATCATTTTAAAAAATGATCATTTTTAAAAACGGTGGCAGTTGTGTAAAGGATTTCACAATTTTGGTTGGTACAGTTGTCGCGACATTGATTGCGATTGTCGCAGTATGAATTAACCATAATTTATTCTTATCGGTATCGGCACTGGCATTTTTGATGGCAAAGTTGAGGTACTAGTAATTAAAATACTTTAATTAGCCAATGGAAAGTATGTTGTTTGATTCCTAATACATTCATATGCATACGAATTAGTCAATGGAAAGTATGTTGTGTAATTCCTAATTTTTCTTGAAGCTATCATGTTTTTTTCAATATGTAGTAGTTTTTTTTTTAATCTATGTCTATGCTATATAGCAGTATGATTATTGGCACTAATACCACTAACTAAAATAATTAGAAGAGGAAATGAAACTATAATTACTTTTCTTTTTTGTCAAACACCTAAATTGTAGATACAGAGATATTGAATCTAAACTCTATATTTTGGAACTCAAAATTGATTTATTATTACAAGGTAAGTATTTATAGTAGGTGTATCTTAATTTATTTGAATGTTGTTGTCATATATTTGGAGATAAAAACGTATGCATGATTAAATGTAGTCCTTTTGAGTTCTTCAAGTATCTTTCTTAATTGTTAGCTTTTTACTTTTTATTTGAGATGATATATTGACCTAAATAATTTTCTGAGTTTTATTGTTTATTTATTTAACTTTTATATTTGTGCCATGCATGTATAGTCAAGCATTCAGTGTCTATGAGAAAGTCAAGAGAACTTCGAGGAGCACCGAGGACTGCCAAACATTCTTGAAGTGCATATATTTTTAGCAATGGAATTAAAAAAATGAATGATTTACAAAATTTGGTATGTGCTTGCTCTATGAGTTACAATCTTAGAGTTATGTAGGAATACATTTCATTTTGGATCATTTATGTTATGTCTCTTTATAGATGTAGAAAACTTTATATAGTTTTGTTAGTTGAAATGTGAAAATTAGTTGTCTTGGAAGACCTTGAAAAAAATTAAAGAATCACATTATTTAATATTCAGTAATTTGACTTATGGTATAGCTACTAAGAATAAGGTTATTTGGTTTGTATTTTAGGAAGGATTAGTAGAAAAGAAAACGATTGTACGATTGGAGTTTGAATACAATGTTTGAAAGTTTTAAGGCTATAGAGAAATGCTAGTATCATGTTAAAATTGGAACTAGATTAATTTTTTAATATATCAAATACTATATAGGGGGACGTGACGTGAATGATTAAAGCAACTTTTACTTTTCAGTGGGTGAACGTAAGCATTAGTTTTTTTTCAAAAAGGGGGTCTTTAATAGCACTTTTTATAAAAATGCTATTAAAAAAAGGGTCTTCAATAGCGCTTTATGAAAAGACGCTATTAAATCATGGTTACGATAGCGCTTTATCAGAAAACGCTATTAAATCTTGGTTAAAAACATGCTTATCAGCTCCAATGTAGGATATGAGCGTTTATATGAAAATGCTATTACAGACTACACTTTTGATAGCGTTTTTAAAGCGTTATTGTAGGTAGTCAACCTATAATAGCGGGAGCTTTAATAGCGCTTAAAAACGCTATTAAAACCAAAAAAAAGCGCTATTAAAAGACTTTTTTGGCATAGTGAATCATGAAATAAAATTAGCACTATTTACTATTTTATAAATATCATGCAATCTAAAAACCATTCCCTGGATTTACTTTGTAATTGATAATTTAAATGGTGTTTAATTGGTTATTCTTTACTTGAATTCCATTAAATTGAACTAAGTTCTCTAGACATAAAGTTTTTTTTTTTTAATATTTGACATAATTTTATTTTATAGATGCTTTCCAAATTGCTTTCGATATCGAGACATGATTATAATTGCTTTCCAAATTTACTCACACTTCTCCCTATTTATAATCAGGCGCTCGATATCGAGAAAGGAGAAGGTGAAGCAATTTTACAATCATTGATACGTAAACAAAATGTGTGTCAAGGTGAAAGCACCTTAGTTGTTGAACTCCAAAGCAAACTGTTGACTCTGATAGTATCTGATTCAAGAACTAAGTGAGTTTATCTCACAATTCATTTTGCTAACGCATCTATTTCATTTATGAAGGGAGAGAGAAATTTATTTTGTATAAAATGTTTCAATGAACTTTGTTAATTATTTATTACTTTGGTGCAGGTCCCCATCCTTAACTACTAGTGATGGAAATAATTCATGGTTGAAAATTCTGCAAGATTTAATAATTAAATCTGATCTTGTTCTAAAAGAATTTCCCATAGATTGGCTTAATGAAGGCATTGGTGGATATTATGATTTGGATATATCTAAAAAGCTTACCCTTTTGAATTTTATTTGTGATGAAGCACTGGGCACTACGTAAGTAATTCATGATCAAACAAGAAATTATACTTAGAATTTTTCTATTACTTCATTGTTTGCTTCACTTTCATCATTTGATTAATTTTTTCTTCTTCCTTTGTATTCTAAATAATAGTCTTATTTATGTAAAAGGAGATAAACTTTTTGAATATATATGTTCAGGAAACTAAGGAGTTATATTGATGATCAAAATGTAAAATATGCTGAAAAAAAGAAAGAAGCTAAATGCAAAGTTGCTGCAGCTAAGGAGAAGGTATGTAACAAATAGTTCATGTCAAAACAACAATGATTAAACACCTCACATATCTACGACTTAATATTTAAACTAATCATCATTTCGTTGATGTATATAAATCGAATAAATTTTTGTTGCAACATATTAGAAAAATATTGTTTTATTTAAATTATATCAAGCATATGAGTTGCTTTCCTTTATTTTAGCATCATCTTTCTTATATTAAACAAAATTTTGTATATTAGTTTTTCATATTTAAAATATTTATATATTTTTAAGTTAACACAAGTTGGTTTAATATTTGTTATTTGTTTTTAGAGTAGTGCTACCATAATGTATAACATGGTTATTTTATTATTGTGTATATGTTATCTACAGGAAAAGAGTCTTAAGAAAAATTTGCGGGATGAAATGGAAAAAGATGCTATGTCAAATGTGGATAGACTTTCGATATCAGAACCTAATGAAGTTATTGTAACACTAAAAAGTGAAGCATCTAAAGCTCACACCGAGTTTCTTGAGGCAAAAGACGCAATTTCTAAATGTATGAATATATGACCTATATATATTGTAATAATTTTAATGGTAATTCAATGATTTACATTTTTTTTTCTTTTACTATTGTAGGGAAACAAAGTTCAGATGCTATGAGAATCGAGCCTGAGTTCTCCAATAGTAGTGGTCAATCATTTTGGAAGTTAAAAAGTTATAATAGTGAATGTGATCTCTTAATGCAAGGTAATTCTCACAAAAAAGTAGCCCAATTTTTTTGAATAATGGCATTAAAATTTAGGCTCTTTCTAGTTTTCTAAAGGATAAAAATTTACAGATATCAGGTTCAAGCAAGAGGATGCGACTTTTGCCGAAGAGAAATGGCTTTTTTATGGTCCTGAACAGAAGGGTGAGATTGATATGTACATTTATTCAAGGTACGCACTTTTATTTAAGTTATAACTAGTTAACAAAGTAGTTTAGAATGTAAATCAAAATTTTCTGACTAATTAAAACCATATTTGTCACATATATTAGGAGATTATTCAAACTCTGCAATGGTCATTCAAGTATCAACTTATAATATTTATGGTCACAAATCTCAATGTGCAATTTAAGTATTGAATATTTTTTTATGCTTTGTAGTTCAATTTGAACTCTCCCCTAACCTTGTTTTTCACATTGATTTTTGTGATAACAAATACATGTTTTTACGATTAGAGGTGCTTGGCACCTAAGTAGGGGGAATAAGTGGAACTATTTTGTTAATGACACTTTGATTCACACACTATCTCATGATTGATTCTTAATAAAAGTTACTAATAATGTATATTTCTTTTCTGTCATGTTTGCAGAACTAAAAGAAATGAATGAAGACACATCACTAAAAGTTTGCTTAGAAGTCTAAAGGAGTAACTTAAGTGAGAGAAAAGTTAAACCCTCTCCACTCATGAAAGAAATTTATTTTCAATAATGTTTGGAAAATTTGTCAGCTGAAATATTTGACAGTCCTAGTTGATTGCTTGTGTTATTTTCTTTTCTTAGAGCTTATTGGCTACATATTTAATAAAAAAAAAACCCTTTTTAATGGAAATCAAATGTTCATTAAATGATTTCGCTAGGTTCACATGGATATATCCTTTTAAAAAAAATTCAGATACAACATATGCCTTTCTCCAATTCAAAAACTTGATAGAAAATCAGTTTAACAAAAGAATAAAAATAATTTAATGCGATGGTGGTGGTGAATATAAGGCAGTAAAAAACATGCCATTGAAGCAAGAGTACAGTTCAAGATGTATTGTCCATATACCTCCCAACAAAATGGTAGGGCTGGGAGAAAATAGAAACACATTGCAACTTTTGGGCTGAGAGAAAATACAAAAAAGGTGTTTTAGCTTCAATTTTGGACTCGGTCTCAACTCCAACGCTAGTAACATCAATTTATCATCACACACAATCATAAACAAGTTTTATCAAGAAAACACTTCTAAAAATGCCTTGAAGTCATGTTAGATGACTTGAGAGTTGTAAGAAAAGTTCTAGGAAAAACTTTTTCCTTGCCAATCGATTAGCATCTATACCTGACCAATTGAGTTAGTGCAAAAATATGCCCTAAGCAATTAGAATAACATCTTAATGATAGGCAAGGGCAATTTTTTTTGCATTTTAAAACTTATTAATTGGTTATTTTTAGGCCAACCAATCGATTAGAGCATTATGTCAATCAATTGACCCATCAATTATGGTCCTAAATTTTTTTTCTTTTTTGTGTCAACCTCTAGCCTATAGACAGATGTCTCTTCCCACATCTTTTTACATCCAGAAAAGTGAACCTTCATTCCTCACTTATCACTATCTCTCTCAAAATATTTCTTTCTACTTTCTCTAACTAAAGATTAGTCATAGCGCTTTCGAAAAAATCGTTTTGCAAGTGAGGCAGCTGTATTTCTAGAAGGATGGATTTGTAAGTTTGTCAAGGAAGTTTTTTTTACCTTGGTCTAACAGTACATCTATTTAGGGATTTTTTTTTGTTTCAAAATTAAACTTGTTAGAAGCTTGGTTTGACTTTATTCGGTTTAAGTTGAGCCCGATATTAAAATATTGTTAAGGTTCAAGATTAGTCTGGTATTAAAATCTTCTAGGTTTTTGGTTAGACCATAGTTCGGTTCGTGAGCTCATCCTGGTGTTAAAAACTCTCCCAGGTTCAAGATTAGCCCGTGCAAAATCTTGGTTTGAATCTTACAGACTAAACTCTCCAAGTTTCTTGTGGAAAGAAGACTAAGCACTTCAATCCACTGTTTGGAAGGAAGACCCGCTTCAGTATTTATTCTTTGTTTAGATGGAAGTTAGCCACAAACTTCATTTTCCTTATATAAACGGGTTTGAGAGTTTAACCTACTAAAATCTCTTAACTTTTACTTGGTACTCTCAAGGTCAATTTTTGGGGATAAGATACAGTCGTTTTCACTGAACCTATATAATCTCTGGTGTCTTCTTTCTTCTCTTTACTTTTACTTTCAACATTTTATTTTTTAGTCTTATTTTCTGCTACTTACTCTTAAAATTTTTATAAAATGCTTTTGAACATTGAAATTAATTCTAAAAGTATTTCAAAATCAATTTTTTAAAAATATACACAATTCATCCCCCTCTTCTGTGTGAAGTCACGTGTCTAATCACTACACCAAATTTGATATTTTGTATCGCCTAATTTAATAGCGCTTTTAAAGAAAGTGCTATTAAAAAGGAAACAAACACATCTATAATAGTACTTTATGATCGGACGCTATTATAGGATATAGTGAATATGATTTTGATAGCACTTCATAAAAAAATGCTACTATTAAACTTCACTAAGATAGCGCTTTCTTTAAAACGCTATTAATATTCTTCACTATGTTAGCACTTTTTTAGAAACGCAGTTAGTTTTCTTCACTTAAATAGCGCTTTTAAAAAAACTCAATTTTTTGACTATCCTATGTTAGCGTTTGCAGGAAAGCACTATTTAATTATAAAATATGTAATAAATAAGAAAATTAATTATAAAAAGAAAAAGTCTTTTGGCAGATAACCTTTTGTTTTCGCGCACAAAGTTTTTGCAAAAAACAAAACACGTATCCACTTCCTTCGACCTAGCATAGTCCTCTTCGTCCTCTGATTCATCGATTCAATCAGTGTTCTTTTACCTCAGTCCTCTTCTTCCTCCAATTTATGTACTTTTTGAACGGTCAGTTCAGATTCACCTCCGATTTCCACTCGAATAGAAAGAACGAAGAAAACTCAATCTTCGTTGAACTCAGCCTTCGTCAGCTCACCACCGTCATCTTTCTGTTCATTGGTATCTGATAATCTTTCTTTTATCAGATTATTGCTTTCTGTTGTAAATTGTAAAATTAGGGATTTGAATTTGAAGATAATTTAGTTTCTACCATTGTTAACTAATTATAAGTGAATCCCTAATTTCAGAAACTTACCTCCTCCCACAACTTGAGAAACTTACCTCCTCCCACAACTTCAAAAGAGGAACAACTTCCTTTGAAACACCTTTGCTCATAACTTCTCTAAATAATGCTTTTGATTTCAGAAACTTACCTCCTCCCACAACTTGAGACACAACAATATTAGGGCTTGCAGGATTCACAAACCGGTTGGTGAAACATGCCAAATGACATCTCTGTTTGTAACTTCCAAACCAAAATCCATTAAGATTCTCTTGAAGCTTTTTAACATTTTTAACTTCCACATATTTTACAAAGCAAAACTTAAAATTGTAAAATGAAAAATGTAGATCAAGAAAAATGTAAGTGAACCATAGCCTTTGCAAACTTGAGGACCAAATGATACAAGGGCCCAACAGCTTAAAGTCAATTGTTGCATGCTGCATATGAAAATTTTGCTAACAAGTATGCAGGTGAGGACGTTTTCTCACTTTATTTTCACAAAAAGTATATAGTTTTCCCAACAAGCGTATGCGACCGAATATAGAACCATGCGAATTTCAGAACATGATAAAATTTGTTTAATCGGTTGAACCAAGGATTGGTTCAACCCCAGCTCAACCAAACCGAGATACTCTATGGACCTCCGTTTATTTTTATTTATTTTATTTTATATTATATTTAGTTATGAGAAAAAAGATAATAAACTCTAAAAATAAATAATAGTGTGTATTTTTGAAAAATAATAGAAACATTAAAAATGGATATTCTTTTATAAAATTTCCACTTTTTCCCAAATAAAAAAAAAGTACACTATAGCTATTAATACGTAATAAAAATAAAAAAAAAAAAAAATGGACATTCCTTTAAGAAAATTCCATTTTTTCAAAACGGTACATTCCATTCATTTGAAATTTATTAACATACTTATTTAGCAATAATATAAAATTTATATTATTAATATATATTCAAAAAAAAATCTTAAATGGATATTATTTAACCAAAATTCCATTTATTCCCAATGTAGCAGATACAATGTTTCATTTTTTTATAGAAAATTTTCATTATTTCCACCACCTCATGGTATTATATAAAGAGGAAATAAAAATGTATGAAGCATTGCCTCACTTATTAATCTCTCTACATTTTCAGTCTCTCTCTATCTCATTTTTTTTCAATTTTCTTCTAGTAGAGTAGTTGAGTGTTCAAAATAATGTATGTTCCTCCACTTCGATGGTGTCCCCCCACCACTGATATGGATTTCAACTCCTCTTCATCACAAATTAATGATTCTGAGCGTGATGCTAGCGAAGTTTCAAAGGTTGAAAACAAAAAAAAAACTTGTCACCAGGTTGGTTTTTCATTGATTCATCTATTATATGTTATATTCAATTTTTTGATATTTTGTGTTAGTGATGTGTGTGGTATTCGTGTTCGTGTATATGTTCGTAGGTTTTCATAACTTTTTGGCATGTAGTATATAATGTATTGAAATGAGGGAGTAAAATTAAGATGAGTGTGACTTGTGAGTACAGAAAAGAAACACAAATTGTCAACAAAAATGTTTCTGCTAAATTAGCTGTTTTAGGGTGAATTTGATTAATTAAAAAAGGGATTGTGAGTATAAATGAATATCATAATTGGTGCATTGAGTGTATTGTTAACTCGAGATTCATATTGTAGTGCTTACCTATTCTTAAAGGTCCAATTAATTTCAAAAAACCAAAAATATAAAATTATTGATAGATTGTAGAGTGATGATGTTTGAAAGAATTAGTCTTTTGGTGTTTTTTCATTTATTGTATGAGAATTGATGATTTTTTTTTATGTATGAGTATATGACTTATTAGAGGAATATTTGGAGGACGAGGATATTTGGAGTTTAATTTGACTAGTTACAAGTTGTGTGTGTCTTGAATTTTTTTATTTTGGGGCCTATTTTGATGTTAATGTATTCTTTTTTTTTTTTTTTTACATTGAAGTGCCGGCGAAAAAGAAGCGACATTGCTGCAATATGTAAGAATTTGAGAAATAGAAATCCTTGTGGCATTCGGTTATGCCGCAAATGTCTTTTGAATAGGTTTGTTTCACTTTTTATTTTTTATTTAGTTTTATTTTAAAAACTATTATATTTTATTAATAGTACAATCGCACAATAATTTCTTATATGCTTGCTTTTTAATGTTTTGAGAGTTTATAATGTGTTGAATTTAGATATGGCGAAACGGAAAAAGAGGTAAAATTGTTAACTGATTGGATGTGCCCTAAGTGCAGAGACATTTGTAACTGTAGTTATTGCATGTAAGTTGTGTTTTGCTTATATGTTTGAATTTCGTATTTTGGTTTTAATTTTGCATCAATTTGTATGATTGTTATTTAATTAGAGTGACCTTGTAGGAAGAAAGGAGGGCAACAACCTACGGGTGCTTTATCACACAGAGCCAAAGCAGCTGGTTTTAAGTCTGTCTCGGAAATGCTTATCAAGAAGGCTTATAAAGATTTGGAGTCGAACAAAATTAATAACTCTAATGTTGTGCCTTCAAACAAAACTACTTTGGAAGAGGTGGGATCCTTTTCCCCATATTTATGTTATTAATAAATTCATTTTGTTAGATGGTTAATAAACTTTCAAGAATTCAATTCAAACTAATGATTAAAAGAGAAAAAAAGAGTGTTTATTATCATAATAGTTTTAATGCTTGATTTTAATATGCTACAGGATCATGTACTAGATCCATCAGAGATGGAAAACACCCTAGGAGGCATGGCTCATGGTCAGATGGATGGTCCGGAAGCTTGAGCTGGAAATGATTTTTTCTTACTTTGACCTCAAATGGTTTTTTATCAATCCTACTACATCGGATTTTGAAGCAATGCATGAAATAAATTGGCATAGTAGTTTTGCTATTGAAGATGATGATGGGGGAAATTTTTATACAAATAATTGAAGGAGAAAATTGTTTCCCCAGACACCGAGATGACAAAGATATTGGAAATGTATTTTAGTTTCAAGATTCTTGAGTGTTTGAAAAATATGTATTTCTTTCTTATGACATCATTAATAATTAATGGATGTATGGTTGTTTGTTGTTCTTATATTAAATTTTATCTTAAATCTTGTTTGATTAATTGCAATTTACTGCTACATCTAGTAATTGACCAAACTGACAATTCTTTTAATGCAATCAATGATGCAAAACAAAGTGTTGTTTTGACAACAAGTAATTTTTGTTTTCTTTATGGTTTAATTGAGGTCTAACATTTTTCTTAGACACCAATTGAGGTCTAACATAACTTCTTGTTAATGGAAAATATATCAAAGACTAATCATGATATAAAATTAGGATTACTTATTGCTATATTAATATCTTGCAATCTAAAAGTCAATCCTTAGATTACTTCTATTGGTGCAAATGATTTGTTGAAAAATCGATGCATTCCTTTTAAAAAGGTTATGAATACTAAAAAGAGAGTAATGAAATTGTTGCTACTGGAATATCAAGTTGCTTTACATAACCAATTGATTTCTTTTGAATATAGGTTGATTGCTTTTGAGCAAAGGTTAATTTAATTTCTACATGGTTATGGTTAGAAGTAGAGCTCTCAAAATGGGTTATCCTGCCATAAACAGCCCGGCCCTGGCGTTTCTTGGGCTTTTTAGAGCTGGACCAAAAAGGCCTTGTGTAATATGGGCTCGAGATTTACTACCCGAATCCGACCCCAGATGGGTTTCGGGCTATCCGGCCCTAAATGAACTTTTTTATTTAAAAAAATTAAAATAAAAACTCCATAATATTTATTATAAATAAAAGGGTTAATAAACTTTTTGGTCATTCTAAATATCTCAAACTTCATTTTTAGTCCCTCTAAAATTTTCTTTTAAAGCAGAGTCCTCCTAAAATTTTAATTTTAACTTTTGGTCCCTCATGACAAAATCGTAGCTAAAATGGTCTCTAATTTTTTCGCTAAAATAAAAAAAACCGCTAAAACCGTCTCTAAATTGTAAAAACCGTTGCTAAATTGCAGGAGGGACCAAAAGTTAAAATTTTAAATTTTAGGAGGACCATTCTATGAAGGAAAATTTTAGAGGGATTAAAAACGAAGTTTGAGATATTTAGAGGGACCAAAAAGTTCATTAACCCTAAATAAAATTAAAAATCATGTTATTTTAAACATAATTCATTTTTAAGTACTATATTATCTCTTATAAATAATATAATGTGTTTCTAAGTAAAATATATGTCTAAATTGTATAAAATAATACTTGAATATTTATTATAAGAGAAAAACTAATATAATACGATGAAAAAATGTTGATTATATTAATGTATAATATTTAAAAGAGAAAGATTGAATAGAATAGAAATTAAATTTAGTTAAGTGAGAAAAATCAATATGCTATTTTGGAGTAAGACAATATAAATATTAATATTTTTTAAAAAATTTATAATTATGCGGGCCTAATGGGCTTCCCATGGCCCATATGGGCTAGCCCTAATGGGTAGCGGGCTTTTCAGGACTAGGCTAAAAAGACCCTGAAAAATATGGACTCTAATTTTAAGGCCCAAGCCCTGTTATTTTTCGAGCTTGTTGGACCGACCCATATGGGCTATCCCATTTGTTAGAAGTACAAAGTAATCACGTAGCTTCTTCGTAGCACATCTTTCCCAACCCATCACCATGAAAACTACTAAAAAAATTTAATTAATCTGGGTTTCCTTTCACTAGCTCTATTTTTAATTCTTATAGCTTGAATTTAAACAAAACCCTTAATTATATAGATCCATGGTGATTTTAATGTTGGATAAATAAATTCAGCATCACCCTTAGGGATTCGATTGGCTGAACATCCCAACTCATGGCGCCTAGAGAGAGCTTACAAACCTCGCTTTAGGTGCAGTCCCGAATGGCTCATACTATAAGGAAACGAATATGCGCCCTCACTAACAACAATTGCTTTTAGCGCAGTGGTAAGCGCTTGATCCTACAAGTGGTATCAAAGCATGGTTATGGGTTCGAATCCTCCCGGGTGACAATGGGGGGAGATTGTTGGATAAATAAATCCAACATCGACACCCTTAGGGATTCGATTGGGCTTAACATCCCAACCCATGGCGCCTAGAGAGAACTTACAAACCTCGCTTTAGGTGCAGCCCCTGTGGGCTCATACTATAAGGAAATAAAGTTGTGCCCTCACTAACAGCAATTGTTTTTAGCGCAGTGGTAAGCGCTTGATCCTACACCTAACATCATTCAACATAGCTAAAATAACATCATTCAACACAGCTAAAATAAGTCATGATAGTGACGGTTTTTTCTGATCGAATTTTAACTTTGGTCTCTAATTCTTTAGTCGCAAATCTCAGTGACGGATATTTTTATATTCATTTAATTCTTTAAACCTTGCTTTGTAAAAATCTAATTTATTTTCATATTCTAAAAGGTGTTTTGTAATTCTTTTAATTTCAAAATCAATTTCTATTATTAATTAATAATCTAGTCTATCATATAATATTTTTATGTGACCTCTTGTTCTTTTAATTAAACTATTAAGTTCTATAATTTGTAATCTTTCATTAACTATACTCATTTTCTAGTTTTAAAATATCTTCTTTTTTTTAAAAATTTAATTAATTTGAATCTTAGTGCTCTGATACCAAAAATGATACCTCGTTATTTATTAAAATAATTTTATAATTTATTTTTATTAGCTTAATCATCATCAAAATTGTCCCAAATTTCATCATTTTCTATTAAAGCTAAGTCTATTATAAATTCATCATCATAAAAACTTTCAACTAATAAGATATAATTTATATCACTTTCTAGTGCATAATCTATTTCATTTTCAAAAAGTATAGCTTGTGCACATAATTTCCCATATTCTTTACATATTTTTGTTTTTAAGTCATTTGGTAAAGTAAATTTCCAAATACATGTACATCTTAGTTTTTCATAAAAATCTTTCTCTTTATTTTCAATACTATCAAAATAAGTTATATCTATTTCTTTTATTTTTATAACTATTTATTTTTCTTTTTCTTTTATACTAAATTCAGCAATACTCATTTTGTTTAAATTTATAATCTATTTTTTAAATATGTTGTTAAGTCCTTTACTTGGTTTGAAAGTTTATCAATATCACTTTCTTCAATTTTTTCAGGTTCATAAAATCTAAGTGGTTTTGGTATTTGATTTTTTTCTTAACTCTAAAAACTTTGATTTATTCATAAAAGTTCCTAGCTAAGTTATTTCATTTTTCTTTGGATAATAAATTTTTCCTATATCTTCAAAAAGACTTGGAATATCAATTCTATTATTATTTCTAAAGGTAATACTATGGTGAGAATTAGTTAATGCATAATTAACACAATAAGTGATTGAAAATATTTTATCTCCTGATCTCATTAAATTTCCTCTAAGGAATTTGTGTTCAAGAGTTAAAGTTTGCTCTAATCTTTGAGTATTTAAAGGTATTCCAATATTTGGATGTATTTCAAATTTTAGTTTACCATAAGCTAAATTTCCTTCTACTACTCCAAGTATTTTATCTACTGGGTCTGTAATTCTATCATCTTTTAATATTAGTTCTACTGGAGAATTTATTCCTTCTTGAAAAGTTACTTTAATTAATACTTGCACTACTCCTATATGAATATATCCTATTTTATTTCTATGTTCATCTTTCTTTATATTTTTCTTGAGTTCCATAAGTTTCTTTTTATTTAATAATTGTATATAGGTATGTCCTTGGGCATTTGCTATATCAGTTGGTGTTTCGCTAATTATTTTACCATAATATATAATATTATCCTTTTGGTTAAATCTTTTCATTATTCCTCCAATTCTATCTTTTCCCTTCATATTTGCATCCTTAGTTAAATCTAAGTCTTCCTTTTGTATTTTTTGAAATAAGGTTGGATCTATTAAAATACTTCCTTCGTAATTTCCATCTTCTTCAGTAATATGTAAATGTTCTATATCATTTACTATTTCTTTTTCCATTTTTTTATGCTAGACATGTAAGAAAATTATAACACATAATAAAAGTAAGTAAATAAAGAAGTTATACCTGATCATGATTTCTTCTGAAATTTTGGTCCACCGCTGTTTCCGTAAGTTTATGTGAGAGATAGTTGATTAATATATATATATGTGTGTGTGTGTGTGTGTGTGTGTGTGTGTGTGTGTGTGTGTGTGTGTGTGTGTGTGTGTGTGTGTGTGTGTGTGTGTGTGTGTGTGTGTGTGTGTGTGTGTGTGTGTGTGTGTGTGTGTGTGTGTGTGTGTGTGTGTGTGTGTGTGTGTGTGTGTGTGTGTGTGTGTGTGTGTGTGTGTGTGTGTGTGTGTGTGTGTGTGTGTGTGTGTGTGTGTGTGTGTGTGTGTGTGTGTGTGTGTGTGTGTGTGTGTGTGTGTGTGTGTGTGTGTGTGTGTGTGTGTGTGTGTGTGTGTGTGTGTGTGTGTGTGTGTGTGTGTGTGTGTGTGTGTGTGTGTGTGTGTGTGTGTGTGTGTGTGTGTGTGTGTGTGTGTGTGTGTGTGTGTGTGTGTGTGTGTGTGTGTGTGTGTGTGTGTGTGTGTGTGTGTGTGTGTGTGTGTGTGTGTGTGTGTGTGTGTGTGTGTGTGTGTGTGTGTGTGTGTGTGTGTGTGTGTGTGTGTGTGTGTGTGTGTGTGTGTGTGTGTGTGTGTGTGTGTGTGTGTGTGTGTGTGTGTGTGTGTGTGTGTGTGTGTGTGTGTGTGTGTGTGTGTGTGTGTGTGTGTGTGTGTGTGTGTGTGTGTGTGTGTGTGTGTGTGTGTGTGTGTGTGTGTGTGTGTGTGTGTGTGTGTGTGTGTGTGTGTGTGTGTGTGTGTGTGTGTGTGTGTGTGTGTGTGTGTGTGTGTGTGTGTGTGTGTGTGTGTTTTGTAATTTAATTGAATGATTCTTGAATAAGTAGAAACATGGTTTTATTGATATAAGTTTATGTTACAACAATGCACACAAAAGGTGTCAAGCTAAATCCTAAAGGATTAGCATATGTTTCTAAAGAGAAACTTACACAAAGGTTGTTTTCTACAACTTGCATCTTCCCATTGTAGAAGCACTTATTTATAGTCCTAAACACACATTATAATATTATTTTCTATTCACAATAATGCATAGTACTATTCATCTATAGTACTACTTATTTAAGACACTTAAACACTACATGACAAATGACTTTACTTTTTATCTACTTCATGACTCTATTATTGCTTCCCCTTATCCTCATCTTCATGACTCTATTATTGCTTTCCTTTATCCTCATCTTCATGACTCTATTATTGCTTCCTCCTTGTCCTCATTCTTAAGACACATGGACTTTTCTAGACACTTGGTCACTTCCACGGCATCTTTTTCTTGAAAACATCTTTCACATGCATGATTTTCACTCTTTTTTATACTCGAACATAACTCCTTTAGTACACATGGCTTATAATTCATTGCCTCCTTATTAAATGCGTAGAATGGTAGCTCGAAAGATGTCAATAGATGGATATCTCTATCCTTTAGTACTTTATCACTTGTCTTGTTTAGTAGTAGGAGATTAGGTGCTTTGTACAATACTTTCACACATGAATTCTTGACATTGAAAGAATATGCTTTAAAGTTGATTAGATAAAATTATATTTAAGTGATCATCATCATACATTTCTTCTTTGGAGTCATCTCTTAAAGAAAATTGATTATTACTTACTCTAATGAAGACAAAGTGCTTGGCAGGTTGATTCGTTGTAAAATTCGGATAGGCTGAATAAAATTTTAAATAAATATTTCTTTCTCCAGCAATATTCTTTTTAAAATTCTGAACTGATTCTTTAAAATTATATGGGAAAAGATTAATTTCTTCCAGATTTTTACTTAGATAAAGACATTCAATAAGTCCAAATTGGAACATATTAAATGTTAGTAACTGGGATGCTCCTGGGGTAATTATAGCTTTTATTCCAAAAAGCTTTCTATCCACTATATAGAAACAATTAGTATTTTCTTTCTCAGTCCAATAAGTAAGTCTTTTTAAATTCTCCTTAAATTTTTCTTCGGAGAATTCAACCTGATTTTCATGCTCTTTTCGAGACATAATTGGCAAATTATCCAGGGAAGAAGGAATTCTTCCTAAGAATTTCATGGATGTTCTTTCTGGTGCATTATTCTCTGTTGTTTCTGAAAAAGTTCTTTTCTGAAAAATCTCTTTTCTTGATTTTTCTGATTCTCTATGATCATTCATTACTTTTTCAGCTTCTTCTTTGGTGGCATACCCTTTATAAGTAACTCCCGAGATTTTTGTACAATGAGGGGCTGCTTTATACCATTCATCATAAATTCCTGGAAATGGTCCGTTAATTACTGCATACCATTTCTTAGGTTCTTTTAATTTATCTCTTCAAGTGGATTCTTTATTCTAAGTTGAGATTTTATAATTTCTATTTCCTTATCGATTAATTCCACTTCCTTTTCAATCAGTTCTTGCTTTTTTATTTTGTGAATTCTTAGTGCTTCTTTTAACTCCAATTGTTGTTTCAAAATTTCTTCTGAGATTCGTTCCATTATCTAGAAAGTATATCTGCAAGTACGTTCTTTTCGCCTTTAATATGAGTAATTGAGTAATTATATTCAGCTAGTTTCATCTGCCATCTTATAAGTTTGCCTTGCTTGTAAGTTCCTTTATGATTAATATTTTTGAAACCTGCAACATAAGTAGAATCGGTTCTAACAATAAATTCTTTATCAAGAACATAAATTCGATGTTTTTCTAACATCCGAATTAATGCTAATGTTTCTTTTTCATGAGTAGGATAATTAAGTTCTTTGTCTGAAAAGGTTCCAGACATATATCTACATAGTAATTCTTTCTTTTGGCCAGGGGGCTTAGCCTTCATAACACCTCCCCAACATTCATTTGATGCGTCAGTTTCAATAATAATTAGATCATCATCTGATGGATGATATAATTCAGGAAGATCTCGACATAAATATTTCAATTTAGTAATAAGTATTTCGTCTTCTTCGGTCCATGACCAAATAGCATCCTTCTTAAGTTTTTGTTGAAGTAATTTTCTTTCAGCTGCAAGATTTTTAATAAAACCTTCATTTGAAATATATGTTAGTAATCCAAGAAATCTTTGTAATTCCTTTTTGTCTTTTAGTTTAGTTGAAAAATTTTGAAGTTTTTCTAATACATATTTTTGCATTAGTATTTTCCCTTTTTCAATTTCTAATCCTAAATAATTGATTTTATTTTGAGCTACTATAGCTCTTTTCTTACTTAATACTACTCCATGTTCTAAACACCTATTAAGTACTAATTCTACTTTTTTAAAGTGATCATCTAGATGCTTATTTGAAAAAACTAATATATCATCAATATATATAAGACAAAAATCTTTGAATTCTTTAAGGATAGAGTCTATCCTGCGTTGGAAAATACCTGGTGATTGTTTCATTCCCATTGGAAGAACATTTCATTCATATTGACCTTGAGGACAACTAAATGTTGTTAAAGCTTTAGATTTTTTTGAAAATCTTATTTGATAAAATCTAGATTTACAATCAAAAGTACTAAACCAATTCATATTTCTAACTCTTTCAATAATTAAATCCTTTCTTGGAAGAAAATACGCATCACCTTCCATAGCATCATTAATTTGTTTATAATTAATTACCACCCTTCTTTTTCCTCTTTTAATCTCATTATGATTTTCAACATAAAATGTTGGTGCTGAATGTTTACTTTTTGATGGTCTTATTAATCCTTTTTCACACATTTGCTTAATATCTTCAGCAAATTCATCTCTATCTTGTTTTGTGTATATCATGGGTTTACATTTAATTTCTTTTGTTGGGTCTTTTAGTTTCAATTCAACTAGATCATGTTTTTATTATTAATTTTAGGATCTAGTGGGTTTTCACTACACACTTTATCTAATAGTTATTCAATATGTATTGGGATTTTTCTTCCTGGTTCTAAATTAATTAATGCATAACGCATTTTTCTACAAACTAAATCTATAATTTCACCATGTTTTAGTCTGGAGAGCTCTGATTGTTTTCTTGAATAAATTGTTTGTGAGGAATGAATAATAGGGATATCTATAATTTCTTTCAGTTGTTTTCCTTTAATATATGGAGCCTTAATCGATATATATTCTAAGTATTGGCAAAAAGGTGCATATAATCGTAAGATATTATTTCCTATTATTATATCTAACCCTGTTTCTTGTTGATATATTGTAGGTACTATGAATAATTTCTTTTCAATATTTAAAGTAATTCTTGTAGCTACCCAATTTAGTGGGTGTATTGAGCCATCTGCTATTTGAATCTTTAATGGTTTCTCTAATCTTTTCCATTTACTAAATAATGTTTTAGCTGCTATACAAATACTTGCTCCTGTATCTATATAGGCTTCAGTTTCTTTGTTTTCTTTTTCAATTCTAATTTTTATATATGTACTATTCAGATTTTGTTTCTTCTGAAGATAATTCATCCTCTATATATTCATATACACTACAGTCAAAATCACTTAGTTCATCTTCTAATGGTTCTAAATTATATATTTCATATACTTTCTTTATTAGTTTTGATTTTTCTTTAAGATCTTTTTCTTTCTTTGTTGGACATTCACTGGCATAATGACCTTCTACATTGCATATCCAACATACGCATTTCTTTTTTTCTTTTGGACAATATTTTTTAGGTGTTTGTTTTCTCTTTCTAAAATACTTTCTTCTAGTATTTTTATATGCCTTTTTTCTTGGATAAGTTTTTCTTAATTTATGTTTTCTTTTATAACTTTTTCTACTTCGTTGATTACAACCATAATTTCCTGGTTGCTCTATATCTGGTATATCACAACAAAGTGAGGTTCTACCTCTATTTAATTGTTTAGCTCTTGTACTTTTTATCATTGTCGTCTTAATTTATTATATAAGATTTGAATAATTCCTCCTAAGCTATCTCCTAATTCAATTCGTTGGGATTTCCATATATCTCTTATTTTTGCACTAAGTGGATATGGTAACTTGGATATGAAGACTCCTCTATATATTTCTCTAGTTTCATTATCTAATTCATAATAGTATTTTTCATACTCGCAAATGAAACTATCTATTTCACACATATTACATATCTGCATATTAATTAGATGAATTTCTGCCTTTTCTCACAAAAGTTTATTTACTTCTGTTTTATGTTCAAGAGTATTGTAGCCTATGAATTCTTTATATATTAATTCCATTATTAGTTTAGCAAATTGTTGATTATTTTCTACCATTCCTATATATTGATTCCATGTTTCATCATTAATACTTGTTAAGAATTTCAGCACATTTCCTATTGTTCTATAAGCTATTAAATTTTTGACATCCATTAGGTTTATCTTAGAAAATTTTTCATCGGTTGCTATAAGCATAATCATATCATTAGACCACCTTTGTAGTATATCCTCTGGATTTCTTACACAGTCTAAGTTTAATAATTTTTTAGATTTAGTTTCTTCATACTAAGGTTTAAATTCTCCTTTTTCCAAAATATTTCGTCTATATCTGATTCAGATCCTAATTTAGATCCTATTTCTGAAGAATTATAATTTAATATTACTTCTTCATTCTCTTCCTTAGTTTCTATTTTTTCTACTTGTTTATTTTTTTCTTCTATTATTTGTAGTTGTTCCATCAATTGTCTAATTTCTTCAATATCATTAGATCTTCTTAATGCTTCTATGTATTCAGTTTTTATCCTCTCCATGAAGATGATGGTTTATTAACATAAATGTAGTTATAGGTTCTTGTTTAACTACTTTTATTTGGTTTACTTCTTTTGTTATAACTAATATTTCTTCTAAATCTTTTATTGTTATACTTCTATTACTTTCCTCATGTTTTAACAAGGTTTCTAATTGATAAAGAATTTTCCTAATTTTTTGAATATTTATATCTTCATCAATTTCTTTATCTCTATTAATTTCATCAAGGGTTTCATGTATATTATTTATTTCATTAAGACCATTTTTTATTTTATTAAAGGTATAATCTGCAATTCTATTGGTATTTTCTATTAATAATATAATATTTTTATTTATTTCATTCATTGTGTTATTTAAATCTTTATACATCACATCAATTTCTTCAGATAATGACATTATTTTAAATTTCCGTGGCTATTTCAACTTTTTCTAGTAGTGCAAAAGATCATCAAGGTAAGTCTTCACTATTTTTCCGTTAATCTTTAAATTCATTTCTAGTTTTTTCATTAAAAAGGTCTACATTTCCATGAGGATAACTTTTAACAAATTTGAAAGTTTGCCCATTTTGACTTTAATTTATCTGAAAACAATCTAAGTCTTTAGTTTATATAAAGAAATTTTTAGCCTTCCACTAAATCTCTTCTCAGACACTTTCTATATTGCCACTTTTTGGTTTTGGCTTTATAAATTTTAGCATTCTCATAAAAAAAATAGCCTATGCTCTTCCAACTCATTAAGTTGCAACATTCTTGTCTACCCAACAGCATATAAATTAAAATTCAGTTTCTTAATGGTCCAAAAGGCCTTATGTTGCAACTCAATAGGTAGATGGGAAGCTTTTCCATTGCATAATCTATAAGCATACATCTCTAAAGGTGTTTTAAAAGCAATTTTATAGGCCCACAGAGCATCATAAAGATGCTTGGACCAGTCCTTCCTAGAAAGATTAACTACTAGATCCTCTTAATTTCTCTATTGGACAATTCAGCTTGGCCACAACTTTGTAGGTGGTAGGATGTCAAGATTTAGCTTGCCTCTGGGTCATCTACACACCTTCTTAGAAATTGATTAGCACTCTTCCGGTATAGCACTAGTTGATCCCAGAAATGATTCTTTGAATTATGGAAGAATATCTTTATTTCCTAGAAGTTAAATTCTTGTGGAACAAGTTTGATGACCAATTAGTTCACAATAATTGGATATCATGGTGTTGCGTTAGAAGATATCAGGAAAAGTTGTTCATGAAGAAATTTATCTTTCATATATTCCATGTCTTGGTTCTAAACTTCATCAGAGAGATGTGATGGATCAATCGCTTACCCTTGTGGGATAATGGAAAATGTGTTAGTAAAGCTTTGAGACTTTGTATTCCTTGTCAATTTTCTAATTCTAGATATAGAAGAAAAGGGAAGATACCTATAATTATGGGGAGGCAATTCCTACTGGCTACTGTGGCCAATATCGATTTGGATTAAAGTGTAATGTGATTATAATTTATAGATAAAAAACTTATTATCAAAGTTTATGAAGGCATGCAGTAACACGGTGAGAGTTCTAAAGTCTACAACATGGATGTGCTTTAAAAATAAAGGTACCAAAAAATGTGGAACCTTTTTTAGCAGCTGACATGCCTAAGACAACAGATTTCGATGATGATAACTAATGATCACAATTGAATATTCAATAATGAGAAATCAAGAATAAGCGGTAAAAGAAGCAAAAAAAAAGTATTAGGGTTTCATGGACTTGACTCTCTGAAGATGGCTACCAAATGGATTCTAACTTAAGCCTCATCTCAAGTAAATTCAAGCAAGGTCTACAAGGAACATCTGACAAGTCTTAAAGTATATGGAAGTATGTGAAAGTCTTCCTCAACACGTACGAGTGAACATATTATAAACCATATATAAGGGCATCCTCGTAAAAGTATTTGGCTAAATCATACACACACACATAAAATTGTTTTCAAACTTATTTTTATCAAAGTAAACCTTTTTCAAAATGTCTTGAAGTCGTGCCAAATGAGTTAGGAGCTGTTAGAAAAGCTCTAGGATAATTTTTGTATCTACTAATCAATTGGCACTCTTCTAATCAATTGGAACAATTCAAAAATGTTCCCTAAGCGATTATGACAAATTCTTATTGACATGCAACGGGTAAATATCTTCCCTTTCCATTTTTGGCTTGATAACCGATTAACTTTGGGTAACAAATCGACTGGCAATATGTACAGTTGATTGGTAAGTCTTAAATGCCTTAAAATCATTTCATTTTTTGTGCTAACCTCTATCCTTTCATTTCCACTCTTTTTCATATCAAGAAACTTGGTTTTCAATTCTCTCTCTAAAAAACTACTTTCTCACACTAAAAGTTTAGTCGAGGTGATTTTTGAGAAAGTTCTTTTGTGAGTGAGGAAAGTGTAATTATGGACGGGAAGTTTTGTAAGTTCACAAGGATGTTTTGTTTATACCTTATTGAACATTTTATCCACTTAGGGATTGTTTGCTTGAGTTTGAAGCTATACCCATAAAAAGCTTAGGTTAGGGATTTGAGTGATCAAGTCTCTTGTATTTTTTCAAGATCATACCATGGTAGAATCTCATAGGTTCCTGTTAGCCTGTGATAAAACCAAGTTTAGGTTAAAGCTTAGCTCGGTGTTAAAAGCTTGGTGTTAAAACCTCTTAATGTTTGTTTAAGAAGCTTGAATACTAACAGCTCCAAGATTCTTGTGGAAAGGGTACAAACCGCTTTGATCCATTGTTTGGAAGGAAGACTCGCCGCTTCACTCCTTAGTTTTTAATTTTTGGTTGGAACTTAGCCATGAAATTCATTTTCCTTGTATAAGGGGGTTTGTGAGTTATACCTACTAAAAGCGCTCAAGTTTATTGGATACTCTCAAGAATAATTTTTGGGAAGAGGATTATGTATTTTTCTCTTTTTACCGAACCTCTATAATTTTTGGTGTTTTCTCTTTTCCCTTAACTTTTTAATTCCCCCTTTTATTCTCCGCATTTTTATTTTCCTCAGCATAAAATCAAAAAATTTCTAAAAATTTTCAAAATTATGATTTCAATCCTAAAAGTTTTTCAAAACTTAGTTTTTCTGAAACACACAATTCACTCCCCCTACTTACCAAGCAGGTGGAAAAGTAGTAGATAAACCCGATTCTCTTTGGACCGAAGAAGAAAAGAGAAGATATGAAATAGATTTCAAAACTAAGAGTTTTATAATATGTCTTTAGATTATGGTCAAATTCTTTATGTTCATCATTGCAAAACCGCCAAGGAAATATGGGATACTCTTGAATGATATATGGAGTTTCTCCAAGTTTCAAGTAAGAGAAGATGATCACACGAGGCAAAGAAGATGAAGGTGTCACTCTTAAATGTTTTTCAATACTTAGAAGTTGTATTGGAACATTTGTAATTATCCAATGTCTAAGAATTTAGAATTGGAAGCTTAATCCAATTCTTAAATCAAAAGATGGGAACATTCATGAACTTCAAGAAAAATCCAAAAAGAAGGAAATCATAGATAAATTAAAGGCACTAATGCAATTACTCAAAGATGAATATATGAGCATTGAAAGTGAAGAATCATCAACTTCATCATACTCCTACCATACAACTCTGGTGGAGTCCTTCAAAAGAACATATTCAATAGTTTAATGATCTTTGTAAGATTCAACATCAAATGAAGGAACCTCATATTTAAGGAAATGTGAAGAAGAAGAAGAAGTATCTTCAAGTGAAATCTTCGAAAGGAAAAAAGGAGGAGAAATATCAACCTCAGGGAAAAAAACATAAAAGAATCATCTTCCAGCGAAGAAGATGAAGTTTGCTTAAAAGCAACCTACAAGTTAGATAATGTTCAGGTAATTGAACCACCTTATGAAAAGTTGTTTAGAATGAGTGGTCAGTTAGTTAAAGAAAACGAGAAACTGACAAAACGTTATTTATGTATTAAAGAGTCATTAAGATATCTTAAAGAAATAAGTACATCATTCAAGATTGAAATAACTAAGATCAGAAGTTCAAGAGAAGAGTGTAAGCGTTGTGTCTCCCTTAAAAAGAAAGTAGTTGACTTATATGAAATCATAGGAAAATTTATCAAAGGAAAAGAAAAGCTTGCCCAAAAATGTAATATGATATAAAAAGGATAGAAAATATAGTAAAAGTATAAAATACAAGAAAAAGAATAGTCCAGTATCTACACACTATAAGAAAGGCGGTCATTAAGAACCTTTTTTCTTTCGATAAATTGAAAAGATTTAAAGGCAACAACCTTAGATCTTCTAGAACTAATGCACCTGGGCCAAGAAGATGTGGGTATCGAAGGTGAAACTTTGGTGTTTTGCAAGTATGCTTTGCAACTCGAATCTTTAAAAGGATTATCAATAGAGTTGTACAAAGCAAGAGTATACTCCCAAGTATACATATTTTAGAAAGTTTCTTATCCAAGGATGAAAAATAATTGCAAATATCAATCACATTTATCAAATCAAGTGTTTTTGAGAATATCTCAATATTTATGATTCTTAGTGATCAGTTGAATGGATATGTCTGCAATCAACTTATTCATTTTGTTAATTATGCCAACTCTTGCATCCAACAATGTGTAGAGAAGGATATAACATAATATGACTAGTGTTTCCCTTTGATAAAAGAGGTATACATTATTTTAAGGCTGGAATAATTGAAAAAACCCAGATTAAATCCTTAAAATAGTGAATTTATAGTTTGCTCATCTCAATAAATATTTTTTTCTAAGCCATAAGATGAGTTCTTCAAGTGCTTTTAGAAAGGAGGTACAAATAAGTTTAACATGGGTGCACAGAAATTCACAAGCTTGCCACTCTTGCACACTTGTGGTGGTAACTATGGCAAAAATTATCACCCTTTAAGAATCAAAATAATTATGACAAAAATCATACGTAACAATATTCCTTGGAATAATATAAAAACTACTTGAGAATAATTTTAAAAACTTGAAATAAACGTGAAATTATTGTGTTTCCTATATCACATTATTAGGAATGAAATTCCAATCCTTAAAACTAGCACATATATTTATTTTGCAGTTTATTGTGCATATTATGTTTAATTGGTTCGTTTGTTCTTTATTTGGGTTACATTAAGTTGAATTAAGTATTGAATTCAAAGTTTATCATGTATCTCATTTAGTGGTGAGGAAACTTATGTAAATTCAAAGTTGTCCTTCATTAATATGAACGTATATACGAACGCACCCATTTACATCAAATCTATGCGTAAGTGAGACACACCCCCGGTTTTCTAAAAACTAGTCCGGAAGAGTATATCCGGACTCACCCCTATAATAATTTTGTTTATTTCACAACTCAGTGAGACACCAAAACATGTTCTAAGTGAGACACACCTATTTTCTCAAAAACTAGTCCAAAAGTGTATCTCTGGACAAACTTCTACAATGATTTAGTTAATTTAATAACTCATTGACAAATACGAAAGTACATTTTCAAAGTTTTCAAGAGGGGTATTTAATAAAACACCACCTTTCATGTTTTCTTCACTCGTGATCATATCATCATTTCTTCTTCAAACCCTACCAAAACCTTATCCACACTCAATCAACTTTTCTGAATTAAAACAACATCTCTCTGCATTATCACATCAAAAAGAGCAAAAGAAGCTGGAATTTAAGGTAATGTGTATGTATTTCCTTCCTTATTACTTCCTATAATCTTGTTTTCATTCTGAAAAATGAATGTTTCATCCAGAAACACATTTTTGGATTTTTTTTGTTGAATGTCATACAGAACTGTATTTTTGGATTAGTTTAGAGTTGACTTTGGTCAGTTTTTAATTATTTTTTATGATGATTGATCTTGGATATGGTGCACCTTAATGTTGTCCCCAAATCTATAGTGTCTACGGATGTCAAACTGGTCGATGTCAAGATGTTAATAAATAATTTTCAATTGGATTTGCATTTTCGAAAAATGAAAAAGAGGAAATGTTACTTGGACTTTAAAAGTGTGTTAGACTTTGTTTAAGGACCAAGAAAACATGTCAAAAGACATTATCACAAATCATGATACCTCATTGATTAATTTGGTTGTAAAGGTGTTTCTTACATCATATGCATTACTTTGTATGTATCACATAACAAAAATATGTAGAAGTAGACTTAAGTATGTGGTAGGGTCCAACAAATCAATGGTAAAGATTGGAAAATGAGCAATGCTGGTGTGATATTGGAAACCATAATGGATGCCTGAATGTTATAATAAATTCTTCTATGAAAGAGTTATATGTTGAAAGTATAATACATTTCAAGAGGGTGTATCAAAAATATCGGGATTTCTTGAAATATATTGAAAGTACAATTCTAGACTAGGTGATGGATAAAATTTTGTGTGCTTAGACTGATTAGGTTAGACACTTTGTAAATACAACAATTAACAGAGTTAAATCTACACATGCTCCATTGAAGAATTGGTGGGGAAATAGTAAAGGTGATTTATGTAGAGATTGAGACTCTATGAACCAAATGATCTGAAACAACATAATGAGATACAAACATCATGTGGTCGCAGCATTACAGTGTTAAAACACAAATTCAGAGACAACCATCTTTATTCATATTTGGTAGATAATACATCTCGAGTAGGATTGAATTTTATTTATCACAAAGCTAAATTAGTTGAGAAAGTAGGTTTAGATAGCCCAGACTAAGGTTGTACACTTAGGAAGACGTACGATCTTCCATGAGCTAGTTTAATTTCAAAAAAGGTGAAACTTGATAGCCCAATATGAATGGATGAGGTTTACACCCATTGGAAATGGATTCGGTTTGTTGTTGATTATATGCTGAATTACAGTAAATCGAATATATCTTGATCGAATGGGAAGTGATTCAATAGAGATTTTTGAAAATCGATGACCACACGAAACTCCACATCAAATAGGAACTGGGGAATATTGCCTATCCAGAAACCACGTATTTGAAATCACCCTTAACCGGTAAAAACAAACAGTGCTCCTAAGAGGTAAAACTAACATAGAGTGACAATTCAACAATGCGGTCTCCGTCATATTTTGAAAATGATAACACACTTTTTCCGAATTAGAAAACCATCTCCTTCACCACCAATGAGTTGAAACTTGGATGGATAACTTTTGGATATGATGAAAGAATTCACCAATTTGAGCAAGATTGAAACAAAATCAACTATGCTGTCAGAGGTGAAACCACACATAGATATAGATTGAGATGGTGACACTTGTTTTGACTCATTTTAGTTTTTATCTAACAATGTAATTAGGTGGTGACATGTGTCTTATATGTAATGTTGGATTGATATTGGTAATGTAAATTGTATACATTTTTATATATTTTAATGTGTATTTCAATTTTCTAAACTTTTCTATCTTTTAGTGTTTCATAACAGGTTTTATTTCTATGATAGGTTATGTGAGAGCAGTTTAGGGTGAATCCAGAAATATATATTCGGATGCATCCCATTTTCTAAAAAATTCTAAGAGAGGTTTATTTGGAACTACATTTCCGTATACACCCTAATTTTACTAAACGAATTAGGGAGTATTCGGAAGAACATTTCTAAAGTAATCTCTAAGACATGATTGAATTTTTATGGTCTATATTAATATAAAACTTGTATAACTATGGATTCTCTCTCATCTTGTTAGCATAAACACACTCATAATGTCTCAATATTCATATATCGCTTTTGTTTACTTCAACAGCGAGAAGCCCCCTCTTTAATTTAGGTTCACATGGATCACCTATTTTTTCGATCTAAAATCCATACTAGAGAATCGGTACCCATGCAATCAGAGAGTTGTGAAGCTCAATTATCATTCACCCTCAATTAACAACCAAAGGAAGATAGAGTTTAGCAAGTTTGAGCTGAAGGCGGATGAAGATTTAATTGTTATGTGGAGTACATTTCACTGTTACAAAATAAATTGTCCAATCGATGTGGGTGCGAAGATTGTGAGATCAACCAAAAGTATTCTAAAGATGTTGAAACGTCATTAACTATCTCTTGATGATTATAAGTATTGTTGGATTTACGTTAACGATTATATATGTAATGTTACATTTTAATTCATGTTATAACAATGATTGTTGTTGATTTATGTTAATTTTCTGCATCTATTTCTAGTTTGGCAAATACAACAGTTTCCGGAAATATAGTTCCAAATTTTTCCTAAGGTTTTGGTATGTTCGAAATTGTATTTTCGTATTCGAATGGCATTTTGGATTTTTTTTCACAAGGCCATGGGAGCACCACTCAGGGTGGAAAAAGTAATGCCCTAAATATTTTATTAAGTTTTCTCACATTAATTTTCATGTATAATTAGGTTTTTTATGTCAAAAATATAGAAGCTAAAGTCATCTTGCAAGCTTTTTTATTTGGGGAGATAAAATTTAAAAGGAGAAGCTTAATGCTGTTAGATGGGAGATGATTCTTAACCCGAAGCATTTGGGGGTGTTTCCTTGCAAAATCTTGAACTCATGAACAAGGCGTGTATTATGTAGTTAGGATGGAAGCTGCTAAAAAATTCCAATGAGTTGTGGTATTCAGTTCTAAAGGGGTTATATAAAGATATTGATGTCCATAATCCGATTTATAATGGAAGTTCATACTCTAGGGTGTGGAAGGCTATTTGTAAGATTATGCCACAGATGCTTGAAACTGGTTTTTGGAGTTTGGGAGATGGAAGAACTGTAAATGCTTTGGAAGATAGTTGGATAGAACCTAGTGTGTGCATAACTGACTATGAGATTCATGTCCCCAATAACATGCGACATGCTAAGGTGAAGGAATTATTGGATGATAATGGTAACTGAAACTGGATTGAGCTTAAGAAGTGGATGCCAGCTGATTTGCTTAATAAACCTCACGCGATTATGCCTCCACATGAAGGGCATATTGAAGATAAGTTAATTGTTGCAGGAACTGGTTCAGGTACTTTCTCATTGAAAGATATGTACATTCTCTAGCTTACTGTAATGAAGCAGCGATTGATCAAGATTGGGCAAAGATATGGAAGATTGATGCTTCGGAGCGAGTTAGAAGCTTTGTGTGCCTTATGAAACATAATAGGTTGTTAATAAACTTCAATAAAAGAATGAAAGGGTTGGGTTTTGTAGCCTGTAGATTATGTGTTAATGTGCGTGATGATTCTTTGCATGTGTTTTGTGATTTCCCTAGAGCCATACAGATGTGGTCGAAGATTGTGTCGGTGAATATGGTTAATCCTTTTTACCATTTGAAGTTCAATGCATGTATATTTATCAATTTCAATAAGAGAATTATAAATGGTATTAAGTGTAAGTGCATATGGGCTATATGGTGCTATTTTCTTTGGTCATGGAGAAACAAGGAGGAGCATGTAGATGAGTTTAAGCAGTCGATCGATCCGGGAGCCTACGTGTGTCAGAAGGTACATGAGTATGTTGAGGTTGTTAGTATGAATAATACATTGACGGTAAGAGAGAAATAGATTTACTTGATCGCTTGGGCTCCTCCAAAGAGAGATTGGGTCAAGTTAAATGTTAATGGAGCTAGCAAAGACAACAACATTGTCGATTGTGGTGTGTCATACCCCAATTATTGACCCAAAAATCCCACTTCATTTATCATCATCATTCATCTCATTTAGAAATCATTCATCATCACTAACCCCAAAAATACAAGAGACATGCGTTTGTTTGTTTTCTTTTTTCACAAGATAGGTGTATTGGATCAAAGAGCTCAAGTAATCAGGGTTTTGTGACTCTCAACGGGACTCAAGATTCTCATATGATCATGTGATTTCCCTCATCAATACTCAAGCTCAAGAATGCTTCACATCAAAATCAACAACTTCATAATTCATCTGGTACACCCAATTAGGATTTTGACCTAATTCTCTAAGGAAGTTGACTTTTGGTCAAAGCATGGTCTTATGGCTTAAAACATGATTTAACGATCACAAGTTCTTCATTTTAGCCCACTCATATTATTCATTTGGCTAGAATAACTTGATTCAATTGGTATTGGAAATATTGCAATTCAATTGGCAAAAGTCAACTGTCCAAGATTCAACCTTGACTTTGGGGAATTTTGGTCAACTATGGACTTCTAAGGTCAGGGATCATGAAAATATGATTATTTAAGTCATTTGATCAAGTTTAATCAAGAAAATCAATCAAAAGTTTCAAAAGTCAAGATTAGGGTTTTGAAGATTTTTATATGAAAATTTTGCATGTTCAAGTACTCAACTTTGAAAGCTTGTAACTTCTTCATCAAGTTACCATTTTCCATCCTCCAAAGATCAAATTAACAAGAAAACTTCATATAACAACTTTGTCCATGAGGATGAATTACCAAAAGGTGCAAGAATTTGGAGCTATGAAGTCATGAAGTTGATGTCTCAATTGTAAACACTTCGAGAATTTTTCAAGGCAGATTTGATCCTAAAAAGAAATTGACTTTTAGGTCATTTTCAACAATGATCTCTTGTGAATTCAGAAAAACACCAAACACAAAAGTTGTAGAGGATGTTTTGGGCTTTCTAAAAAGTATAGGAACTCATCCATAGCATGTGTGGGCTAAGAGAATTAAAGAGATGAAGTTGAGCATCCATACTTGAATTATAGGTCATTCATTTGACAACCTTATGATGAAATCTCCAAGATATGCCTTGTGATATTTCTTTTCAGCCACTTAAACCTCTAAATTTATCCATAATCAAATATGTGTTATTGTATATGTGGAAAGCAAACATTAATTAAAAGTAATAATATATTTGAATTCCTCTTGAAAAAATAAACAAGTTTGGTTTTTACACTTTTTAATTTGGTTGAGAAATGGAGTTTTTGCCATTTGGCATGGTGGAAAATTTATAACAACATTCACAAAGAAGATGATGAGGAACAGAGCGCGGTTTTTTTTTAAATTGGTCTTTGATCTTTGTTTCGTATAATATTGAATGACTGAATGTTTTAAACAAGTAGGCGTGTTTGTCCTAGTGCGTGAGAGCTCAAACATAATTTTGTTGGGTTGGAGGGTGTGGGTTCAACATCCATGTCCTTCATTTTGTCATTTTATTTCTTTTTTCCCTAGTTTCTTCATATGTTATTAACTCCACTTTATTTATTTATTTATCTTGTGATTTCTAGCATTATTTGTATCTTTTTCCTCTTAAAAACCATAAAAATACAAAAATCTATTATCTAATTTATTTATTTGATATTTATTTATTTTAAATATATTTAAATTTAATCCAAAAACTCATAAAAATGTTAGTTTTTTTAACCTAATATTTTCTTAAATATTGTTGGTCATTTATTTATGAACATCTTGATGATATGTTTATATTAACATGATGATGTTTTGACCCTTGTATCTATACCATTATTACTAGAATTTTATCTCTCTTTTTTTAATTGTTAAAATATAAATAAAATTGTGAATATATGTTTGATTTCACCAAAACCTTGATACCTTTGTGAATGGGGGACTTGATGCATCTTTTTCCATGTTGAGATGATTGTTATGATGTCTTGATGCTTACCCATGCTTGTTTGATTCCTCATTACTGCTTGTGTCATCAATCCAAAGGAATGGGGTAGTATTGACCAAAATTGTCAAGGTACTCACTTCTTTCTTATATTTACCCTTGCTTTGTAATTCTAAAACTTAACACCCAAAACATTTTGCCACTTTGGCTCTTTATTTTTCTTTTGAGAGGAACTACAAATGCTCTAACTTCCCTATTGCACAAAAGGGGTATGTAGGCACAAGATGTGATGTCTTCCCGGATATAATAAAACTCTTTTCTCACCATCCCATTTTATTTCACAAAACAAAAACAATAACAATAAAACAATAATATATATTTTCAAAGAGGTTCCTGTAGAGTACTACAAATGGGATGGGTATTACTACCTTCCCCTTGCATAACCAACTCCCAAACCTTAGATCTTTGTTTATTTGATTAGTTTTGATTTAAAAACTTCTTTTTGGATTCATAATCAAAATTTGCATGGGGGACAAAACACCTTAGTGGTTGAGTTTCAAATTAAATTTTTTACTTTTATAGTATCTGGCTCTCCAAGACTCCAACTGCATAAGTTTATCTCATTTTCATTTTTATTTATTTGTTGTATAATTTTTAAAGGGTGAAAGGGATTTAACTCTTATAGTATGCTTGGAGTAAACTTCATTATTTTTGGATCACTTTGATGTAGGTCTTTATCCCTAATTGCTAGCAATGGGAATAAACCATGGTTAAAAAGTATGGAGGATTTAATTCCTGAATCAAATCTCTTAAAGAATTTCCATTAGCTTACATTAATGGAGGCATAAGTGGCTATTACAATTTCGATTCACCTTAAAATCTTAGCATTCTTAATATTATTTGTGATGAAACTTTGGGTACAATGTAAGTATTTCAAGTTCAAACAGGTTATTGTTTTGAGAGCTTTATTCTTAAATCATTGTTTTCTTAACCTTAATCAATTTCTTATGTTTTTTCTTCTTTCCAATAATATATTAAATTTGTTTAAAGTAGTTGGTACTTGCTTAATGTTCAGGAAACTTAGAAAATGTGTAGCAAACTTTTAGAAATACTTCGTAGTTATCAAAAAAAAAATGTGTATCAGTACATGATGAAATAAGATAAACCTTCTAATCCATGTTGAATTATGTTTTGGAATCATATTTAAATCATATGTAATTATGTTTTGGAATCTTCTAATCCATGATGAAATGGTACTACTACTAATTAATAATGTACATATATTATATACTCTAACTTGAGAAAGATCATTAAAAACAGCAGTGTTTGTATTACATATATAGTTCTTAAAGGCCAAGGACTGAGCTTATACAATCAGATATATGTAAATTGTAACCCTAATCTTAGTGATAAGTAACAGATTCTCTCATGACCATCAACAAAAAATTGACATGTATTCCAAGGCTACAACAGCTGCTTCATCAACAGATGCCAATGCATCAAGAGGGGGATCCGTAAACAAAAGTAATGAGCTTAAAACAACGATGGATATAGCGAATATAATTACTGATTTGAAAGAACCACCGTATTTTTTAACAAGTTCGAGTCCTTTTCCACTGGTTTGTGGTGATGTATCATCAAGCTGAAGAGTTGAACTAGTTAGAAACCCATATACCATGCCTGTGAAAGTTGCGCCCGTGTGTGACCTACAAATGAGTCGGACACCATATAAAGATTTCGGTTTTTCACTTTGATAAACATTTTTCGAATCTATATATAATATATGATTGTGACCTAAGTTATACATACCACTCATCAACTGGACCAAGGTTGCATAATATGAAACCAAGAGCTGTAACAATCATTGCCTTCTTGAATAGATTCTCAGAATCGCTATTTGCAATGACATCTCTATTTTGAATTTGGTATATGAGCCAAGCACCAACTATTGCAAATACAGGTCCCTGAATGCAAGTTCATGTTAGACACTGAAAGTTGAAGACAAAATAAAATATATCGACAATCGAAATTAATTAATGAGTGTAACTGCATTATTTTGCTACTGCAAGTGAATTGGAGGAAATCCCATTAATACTAGCCTAGAATACTAGGAATTGTAGAATGATACTTACAGTCCCACCAACAGTTGGATCTGGTGTATGTAGAAAACTTGCAATGTTGCCAGAAACTCCACCCAATATGTAGATCAAGAAAAATGTAAGTGAACCATAGCTTTTGCAAACTTGAGGCCCAAATGATACAAGAGCCCAACAACTTAGACCCAAGTGAAGTATTCCTGCATGCTGCAAATGAAAATTTTGCTAAGTACGCACATTAGGACATTTTCTCACTTTATTTTCAGAGCTCATCCCGTCAGGAGTATGAACCATCAATGTTTTAAAAATCAGACCGGATATAAATCCGGCCCCTCTAGTTTAAAATATAAATACTAACCTTATCTAAGTTATTATTGAATAGAGTAAAAAAATTAAAATAAAACATCAGAATTAAATGATGTGATTCTCCTAGATGATGATGACTAGGGTCATGTATATAGTGCACTCTGTATCTTTATGTGGAATGGAAACACAGACCCAATATTCAATCTTGTACCAGAAACATTGGTGTTATAAGCCTCCACCATTCTCCAACCATGATCAGATCATTTATCTTTGCTCCATATAGTGATGGAAGTGACAACAGCTCTAAGTCATTACTTCTTACAGGACTTGCTATTTCAAATAGAAACACTGCAATGTTCACTGATGCTAATATACCGCTGCACCAAAGATAACAACATAGTAAAGTTAAATATAAAAGTTGGGCGACGGGCAAATTGGTCCTCAAAATTGTAAGCATTGTCAAAATAGTCCCGGAATTTTGTGAATTGGCAAATACATCCATACAGTTGTGAATTAGTCGAGTGTCCGCATAAATTGTCACAGAATAGCCTCTGATAATAGAAGTTAACACCATTTTCCAATATAAAAAATGGAGAACTATTTTGATCGATGCTTAAAATTTTTGGACACGTGTATTGGAAAGAATTATGACAGATCAAGACTTACATGAGGTAAAGGCTTGAGGTGTCATTTATCTGCTGTGAATCTATAGCAGATACTGAACCACTTACACCTTTTATTCTTCTTATATTCATATAAGTATTTGGTTTCCTAAAGTTTGTTCTTTGAGTATCTTGGCTGAGAACTTGTTTTGGAGTTAAACTTTCATCCTTAAGATTTTCAACATAAGATGCCACAAGAGATTCTCGATTTACGCCTGCAAACAAAAAATTCTCGCATATTCATATTTGCAGCATGCATTGAGAAAATATTACAATGCAGAGAAATCTGTAATAAGCTATCATGATAACAAAAGGTTGTAGATGTATATGTATGACAGTAGTTTAGATATGATATTTTGACACATAAACTCGACAGTAGTTTAGATGGTTAACACAGTTCAAATGTGTGGTTGATTGCGTTTTAAATGGTTAATAAATATAACAAGGTGTCGCAACTTATTAATCATCCAGTTATAATTAAACACCATTGACCATAATATATATTCTATATTATCAATGTCAGATAGCAGTAAGGCGCTGCCACCCCCAAAAAGAGAACAGAACGGGAGCAGGCAGCGGAATGGCCGATATTTTAGTGTCGTGGCCACTAGTAGAGCTAATACTAATGAACATGTAATTGTTAAAAACTAAAATAAATTAATTAAAGTTCAAGAAGTATTCATATTTAGAAATAAAAATCATAAGTCTTAGGCAAAACATATTTTCAAATGTCAATAAAATTCAATCAAATAACTTTGTATCTTTAAAAATCTAAGGGTAATATCATATTTGGCTGACACAGCCGGAGCAGCCATGTCAGAAAGGCATCCTTCCAAATCCAATCCTATTATTACGGTCGGATGAGTTTAAAAACATAGTAATCTATTAACCACAATTTATTCATTTTACTCCTTATTTTGATAGATTAAAATCAAACATTCCACTACTATAAGGATCACTTCTAATTTGAATAAATGTTTCAAACACTAAAACTAAACAACTAACTAGGACCCAAAAAAATGTACACCTACAAGAATTAAAAACAATAAAATATTTCTACCGAGACTAAAATCAACCAATGGTATATTTGCAGGTACTAAAATTATATTTAAACTTAATTGAGAAGGAACTACAGTCCAAAAAACTAATTACACTTTACCATTATTTAATTTGCCAAGGTACTCATCAAGAGACTCCAATCCATTTCCTTGTTGCACCTTCATCGCCTCATTTGATTTATCAGAATCATGTAACTTTGTATCATGTTTCAGTTTTCCGAAATAAGAATCTAATGATCTTAGTTTCTTCTTAACAGAACTAGACTCTGATGAACACTGAACACGCAGTTTCATCACGCTCTTATGCAAAGAATGCTTGCCAAGAACTATGCATGTGTTCTTGCAAGGTGTTCTGTAACATACTGCAAATGCAGCCATGAAAACCTGAAAAAAGGGAAAAAGAAACAAAAAAAAAAAAAAAGATAAGAAGTAGAACCAAAGAAAAAATAACTGCTTATGAAACTATGAAACTGCTTGGAATCTGGATCAAACAGTTGGTGTGCAAGAGTGTTAGAAATACCAAAGTACAAGTATAATGACTTAACCAAGAAGCTGAAAAACCAAAGTACAAGTACAATGATATACCTTTGCAGGTTTTGTTTGGTGATAATCACCTATCAGAATAAGCTTCAGATTCTGAAAAGCTTAGGATAGTTTGTTAGTTAGTATTTGCATTAATTGCATAACGTTGGTTCATACTACTTATAAGCCCCTTTGGGATTTTCCTTTTTTGGAATTTGATTGTGTGACTCTAAGCAATCAACTTATTCTATATCGTCCGATTAAGATCAAACAGTCAAAATATCATGATAGATTTTAATTTTTTAAAATCAAAAATTTTGAACAAAATATAAAGTTATTTAATTTTGATTAGATATATTAGTGGCATGATGCGAATTCGAATTTATTCATTGAAAGTGATCGAGATACTATCTTTTAAAGTTTATTCCTAGTCAATTTGCGCTATCTTTGTTTAGCCATTCATGTTTTGTAACAAGATATATGCGAAGTTGAAGAACCAATAAATGGGGATAATAGGATTTGGGTGGACCCACCATTGATTTATTTGGTTGACACGTTGCATGCGTATCTACCTCAAACTTAATTGAGATAACTGGTTGATAATCTACCATAATTAGGGGGAAATAGCATAATTGTTTCTTATAAAAAATGTTGCAAAAGTTTTATTTTCGATAATGCTAAGTTGTGCTCTTACAACTATAAGTTTAAAATTAAATGTAAAAATTTTATTTTAAAAATTGTATATTAATTTTTTTTTTTAAAATTACTGATATTGTAAATCAAAGATTTGTAGTATGAAAAAAAAAAACTAGTAATGTGAGAAAAAAATAAAATAACGTTTTTGTCTAAAATAAGAAGGTATAGCAGTATATTCTTAATTGTAAGGGTGTAATTAACAATTTAAATGAAATAGTTCATACATTTATAGGTTTTGTATTGAAATAACCATGTACTATTAATAACTAACCATCTAATAATTATAAACCCTAAACTATAGATATAAAACCTATATGATAAAAGATTAATAATAGACACCAATCGTTAGTTGGTCCAGTGGTGATTGGCGCTGGACTTGGTAGGGAGAACCACGGTTCGATCCCCCGCAACTGCGATCGGGAGGGGGATGGAACCACTTGATGCTAGAACTCGCCCCCGAACCGGACTAAACCGGTGCTATAAAGCAAAAAAAAAAAAAAAGATTAATAATAGACAATAGGGTGGCTTTGAGTGTACAAACCTTATTTTGAAAACATAAATCAATTACTGCCATTTCATTCTTCAATAAAACCTTTTGTCTTCCATAGTCTGCATAAAACATGAAAAAATGGAGAACCATTTCAAATCTGCTGCTTTTGAAGATCCTGCGATTTTCAACTCCCTCCATCTTCAAGACAAAACTGTTGTATTATTACTGTTTAGCTTCATCTCTATCTAAAGTCGTTCTCTCAATACCGCTTCATCGTCTTTGTCTCCATCAGCTCCATCTCTATCTGTTGTTACATATTCTGTGCATCCCATTCGTTTTTTTCTTTGTTAGTCATCTGATTTCACTTCTCTTATTGCAGTGTTTGAAGCTGAAACATGGCTCGCCCAATCGAAGAAGTGAAAGACATCAATGAGTCCAAAGATTTGTGGAAGATAGCAGTTAGATGCAAGCATCTATGGTCTGTGACAAGTTCTTCAAACAAAGAACACATAGAGATGGTTTTGGTTGATTCGAAGGTACTGCAGCGTCATATGCTTCACCACTAAATCTATATAATATGTTCATTGTGATTAAACACTAATGATAGACTGTTGACTGATTGCAGCGTGATCTGATTCAAGCCATTGTCCCTACTTATTTGGTTTCCAAATTCAAATCTGAACTTGAATCAGGAACCTCTTATATCATGCAAAATTTCAAAGTTGGGAAGAATGATTTTGCTTTTAAATCGACAAATCATTCATACAAATTGGTTTTCTGTGGATCAACTTCTGTTAAGAAAGCAGACTTTCCGGACATCCCTCTTTACTACCTTAACATTATTGGTTTGGATTCCATAGTTGAAGGAAAGTTTCAATCAAATGTTTTGGTTGGTAAGTTCATTATGCAATTCATGTGTTCTGATTTATTTTATTCCAGAAATCACATTAACCAACCCTTTTTGTATTTTTTAGATATTCTTGGAGGAGTCACTGATATCTCTCAAACCCAAGTAACCGGTGACAGCAGCAAGAACAGGATTGTTTTTTCAATTGTAGATGCCAGCAAAACAGTTGTACAATGTACTCTTTGGAGACAACTTGCAGTTCAGCTATATGAGTATTATAAGAATAATAAGGAAGACCCTAACATTGTCATTGTCCTAATCAATTCAAGGGTTAAAGAGGCTCAAGGTATAAATCTATTTTGTTTGTTGGTAGTTTGGCATAATATATTACATACATCTAACTGCAGTTTTTTTGTATACAGCACTTGTAACTTTTCCTTCAATGTCTTGTGATTCAGAAGGATTCCCTGTTAGTGTTTCCAACACATGGAATGGAACGAAGTTATTGATTAATGACATTCGTATTGATGAAGTTAAGAATCTAAAAGAAAGGTATGAAACCCTCCTTATATTTCTTTATGATTTAATCTGAATTGCTTATTGGTTTTCATCTTAACTGATTTGCAAGAATTATCGTGTTTACATTTTTTCAGACTCGGTGTTGATTTGTCTTTCTTATCTTCTTCAAGTGTGCAAGTTGAAGCAACACAAAACTCATTTTATTCTGACTATGACAAATTTGTTTGGAAAGCTGAAATAATGAGTCTCTCTGAGATAACAAATATGTAACATGTAAGAAAGTCTGAGTGTTACCTTTTTTTGTCATTAACTGAGCATGATATAACATTTTTTTATTTGGCCAACTATGTAGGAAACAACCTGTGTGACCGTTGCTACTCTGGATAAATTTGAAGCTGGGCAGATGGGCTGGTTTTATGATGGCTGTGTGGAATGCACAAGGAGTGTGACTGTGAAGGATGGAAAGATGAAGTGTTATAAGGAACATATCAGCTCAGAACTTGTGCCACAGTATAGTTTATATCTATTTTCTATTTCTATTTGGTACTATTTATAATTGTAACACACAAGTTTAATATTTTGTTCTGATTGGCATTAATGTTTTAGGTATAAGCTTGATGTAACAGCTGTTGACGGTAAATCCAAGACGAAGTTTGTCTTTTGGGACACCGACTGCGTTAAGTTAATTGGAAAGTCTACTCTTCAAATAAAAATGGATTTAATACAGGTTTGTAAATGTTGCATAAATCAATATTGGAATAAAGTTTTTTTAATTGTGTCTAATTATTTATATTGTTACAGTCTGGTGATTACGATCCACTTGAAATCCCTTACGAACTTGACTCAATATTGAAGAAGGAATTGGCAATTAGAGCTGTATTTCAGCCCAAGAATAGACGACTTCTGTCATTGGCTTCAAAGATGATGAAGATTCCCGTAAGAAAATTAAGGACAGTTTCAAATTTGAAGAGGTAAACTTTGTAATCTTCTTTTGATTCGTTTAGAGTTTTCTTAGCGTGTGCTAAGACTGTTTGTTATTTTCAGCAGACCTCCAAGCTTCAAGCCCCTGATCCTTTGTCACAAGATGATATGATAAGCATTTCTGCGAGTATTGACTAAAGTAAACTTCATTGTTTATGATCCACATAATAACTGTGTCATAGTTAATCATTTTATTCTTGGCTATCCTTTTTTATTGCAGGAACCTATATCTGCATCTGCATAAAATGACCCGTAGAATGAAAATTCTGGACTGACTCCGTCTAAGAGGCTTCTAAGTGATGCAGTGGAAGATGTTGATAGTGTGCAACAATCATCAACCAAGTTGGCCAAAGATATTAAAAAGGAGAAATAGTTAGCTTCAAAAAATTTAAGTTTAAAAGTAACCTTGCCTTATGCTCAAAACAATTAAGTTATTTAAGTTGTTACATGCTGTTTGGTTATCTTTATCTGGTACTAAGATTTTCATGATAGTTCAAGTCATCTATTTCTATAGACAAATTGGTTCTGAAATTGAGTTGCAACTCTAATCTATTATATAACATGTTTCTTGCAAAATTGAATTGCTTATATAATATACAATATTATCTGCAAATTACAAGCTTCATTATCCCTTATTCATGGTGTACATGTTTTGGATAAATTCTTTAGATTCTAAGTAACACTAAAATCAACATCCAATTGTGAAAAACAGAAAGTTTGATATTGAATATTGTCATGGTTGAATTGAAAGCATTTGTATATCTTTCACAATTTAGGTTGTGGCATTCATGGTTTATATGCTAACTAAAAAACAGACATGTAACACTAAAATGAGCATCCAATTGTGAAAAATCAGAAGCTGTCATTTAGAATGCTGACATTGTTTAATTGAAATTATTGAAATATGTTTGACAACTTAGGTTGGTGGTACAAAAATAGTATAAGGTAAATCAATGTTGCCAATAGTAGTTTTTATATAACATGTTTCTTGCAAAATTGTTTGTTGTACATTCTGTTTAATTGAAAATGTTGATAAAAATAGAATAATGTAAAGCAATGTTTTCAATAGAATCATAAAACAGTTTTGAATTTTTAGGACAGATTTAGGTTAAACCTTACAAATTGATTGTAAAGGTTTTGAATGATATGAAGAGATTAGGTCTCATCTAAAAACATATTAAAAACATTGTGATTTTGGAAAACTATAGTATGATCATTACGTAGATATTGGCTGACCCTTGGGAATGTGTGGGACATATTAGGTTTCTAAATCAAAAAATATGACAGTTTATTCTTGACAACCCCATAGAACTTAAGCCATTAAGCAAATTATGAACATATGATTTTATAGTTTAATACAACTGATCAAAAATGGACAGACATTGTGTAAAAAATATATTTAGAAGTTGAAGAACATTAAGGCATTGCCATGAATAGATCCAGTATATAGAAACTAAATTACCTGATCTTGAATACTGTCATGGTTTAATTGATAAGTAAGCCCTCATAACTAAAGCCATCAACCAAAAATGGACAGACAATATGTACACATTGCGATTAAATTAACCAGAAAATTAAACAACAAGACCATAGATGCAAATTTAAACATTAAAGATAATGTAGTACTACCTTCATTATGAAGGTTACTTAATCATACATCAAAATATCACATGGCCAATAAAACAAAAGTTATCAGCAACATGTCTAAAACAACATTAACAAAAAAAGGATTGTTTTGATGGTACCCAGAGTTAAAATAAAATTAAACACTAAAACAAACATACATCTACATCATTTAATTGTTGTTCTGCTGGACTTTCCCGTCAACCCTCACATACAAGATTTCCTGGTCTGAATTATAGTTGAATACCAAGTTATCTCCAACCTTCAGCTTTTTTTCCTTTACAAATGCATACCAACCATATCCAAGATACATCTCCACGTATTTTCTATTTGACTTCAAAATCTTACACTCATAAAAAGACAAGTCTTCAAGATCAAAAAGCCTGCATCCTGTTATGTCTGGTCTTAGAGCTTTCTTTATAACCTCCTGAGGGAATTGTTGCATAACAATTTGGTTGTGGTTACAAATGTTGACATCATTAATCGTCCAAAACAGAATAATATTGAAATCATAAATCTTACCATAACTTGATAACCCCTAATTTAGGACCTGGTGATCTCTTTTTCCCATGATATCTCTTTCTACAGCCCTTGATCATTGTTATTCACCTCAGAAGGCTGGCCAGCATCATGATCCACCTTCACATCCTTCAACAGCGCATCATGGTTTGCTCCAGAGGTTTTCCCTGATTCATTCACCACATCAGTAGGTTTGGACTTTGAGCATTAGCCACTCCTCAACTTTCACTTCCTTCAATACAGTGTTGGTGTTGCCCCCAGAGACCTCATCGTCATTAGCTTTCATGCCTAATATGCAATTGATTTCCTCAGTGTCAAGAGACAAAAACCTGTGTTCAAAGACATGTACCTAGGCAGTTTCCAGATTATTAAAAAAACGTGAAAATTAACTTACAACAAAGACAAACAGAGGTATGTAATTTCTTTCCATTACCTTACCTGCCACTCCATGAAGAAGAAGACATGTTCACAGGGATATGTTGAATCAAAGGTGTTAGGAGTGTGTTTATATGACTGGTTTTATATTTGGATGCAGGAAAGAATAGTAAAAAAAAGTTACGTGATATGATTTTGAGTATAACACAAGAAGAAAATCTGAAACCAAATCTGAGAGGTATGGCCTTGCAAAACGTGTCTACCCTTTCACATTACAAGCAGAAGTTGTTACTATTCATTGTTCACCCCATCTACTTACTCCATTTACGGTTTCCAATGTGTATTTGTTTTTATTTATTTTGTTTTTTCGTTAATCTATTTTAGTGTATTCAATGTTATAATTGATTATTATTTCTTTGTGGTTTTCCAACAGTTTTAAAATTTAACCATTAATTGATTAAATGGAGTTATGATGTTGACCACACAGTTAACCATCAACTTTAATATTCCTTCTCATTTCTTTAACATCTTTACTGTCATAATTAGATAGATAATAATTACGGCTAAGCACTTTACTAATAGATCCTATACCATTGTGCATGTATATTGACTAGGCATGCACTTCCTTACCCTATTCTCTCTAATTTAATTGGCTGAATGTTAAAATAACAAATTAAGTATATGAAAAAACATGTTTACCTATACTAAATCACTCAGCTAATGGTTGATCTTATAATAGACTTTATGCATTAAGTATATGTACCAAAGTTTCCTGTGCCTGCAAAAAAATCTCTTCACATTTTCATACTTTTGATGTTGTCTTTTATTTTGTTTACATGAAGTATATGTAGTAAACCAGTAACATAGCTATTATGGAATCATATGATTGTAATAGTAAGAAAATTGCAGCATTGGCACGAAGAAGGAGGAAACAAATTCTTAATGAAAGAAGATTGAAAATAAGTAGATTTGGTGATAAATGATTGAATTTTGAAGTTTGTTTTAGTAGGAACAATCATCCATCCATTGACAACATCAGAACACCACTCTCTAACATCACTTCTTCAGTGATGAATCAAAGGAATCACTATTTGAATGCACATCCAACAGAGCTTCTAAGGTCATCAGCAACAAGTAAAATCATCGGTGTCAATCTGTTTCAGCATGATATTCATCATTATGCTTATAAACTGAAGTCAAATACAACAACACCCAAAGTTGGTTCATGCAGCTCGAGTTTAACATGTACTATGGATACTATGTCCCCTAACCTGGTAGCTGCAACAGCATATCAATGAAGAAAGTCAATTATTCAACCAAATACATCACGGTGGAGCAGACACGATGCTAACATTAGGAACAACACTTCTTCGTATAATGCTTTCAATTCTCCTGTCAGCCTCATTACAAACACACCTTCGAGTGGTACAACTTCTTCCTTTCCTGATCAAGTCTTCAAAAATGTTAATACACATCAAAGTGGATCACTTGTTTCATCCAGAAAACAATTGAATTTTGGTGTTGTTCAATCTATGGCAGCCAATCTATTCAATAAATTCTCAAATATTGATCATGGCGGTAAGTCTTCATCCACAAGCAATTTTCACCGCAACACAAATGTTAACAACGAAACAGATGAAACCGTTGAAGATGGTACAACCGATGAATCAATATCTGATAGTGATTGTGAATTCATAAATGCAAATCCTGACTATGACACGGCATCAACTCTTGATGATGAAGAAAGTATAGAATCAAACTATACGCCGCAAAATCTTCCAGATTCTAGTATATATATATATATTATATATAAAACTTTTTTTATACTTCAAAATAACTAATATGATTTGATACCTGTAACATATTATACTTCAAACTTTTTTTTGAATGAACCGTCACCGTTACTAAAGCATCTATTGTTTGATAACAATGATACAGACTGTATAAATTATCAGCAGTATTGTAGATTGTACAACATTATGTTTGCCTTTACGTCACCCGGAATGAAGTTTGACAATAGATTCCAATCGGCGGGAGGACCACCTAACATTAGGATACATGGCCAGACTTTCCATAGAATTGGGAGCATGATCCCTTTGGATGGACAATCACCAAAATTTGCACAGCTTTATATTTATGACATTGAGAATGAGATTCAACATAGAGTGCAAGGGATAGGGTCATGGTTGAATTCTTACTTTGCTTTATGACATTAGTCAGTTTTTTCCTTCTTCTATAGTTTATCCTAACACATGGACACTAACTGTTTTCTATATTATATTACAGTAATAATCCTAATGTTCATCCAGAAATGGTTAGAAATTTGAAACTTATGCTGGATGACTTCATCACACATGCTAAATCTTTTAGGATGGCAGCAGATCGACAAAAGGATTCTCATGTACCTGGTCTAAAATTGAAATTAATCGCTGATCGATCCAAGTACGAAAGAGTTTATAATCAACCGTCAATTTCAGAAGTTGTGGCACTTATCGTTGGTGATGTTGATACAGGTTCTAAAAGACATATTATACTTGAGAGACAGAGTGGGAAGCTGAAAAGGATAAGTGAGTTTCATCCAAGTTATCTTGCTTTACAATATCCACTTTTGTTTCCATATGGCGAAGATGGTTTTAGAATTGGTATTCAACACAGGGAAACAAAAGCAAATAAAAAGAAGAATAAGCTTACCATCAGAGAATGGCCTACGTTTCGGATTCAAACCAGACCAATCGAAGCACACACACTTTTGATGTCAAGGAGGCTTTTTCAGCAATTTTTGTTTGATGGTTTCACTATGATGGAGTCTCAAAGGTTGAATTATGTACGCAAGCACCAGAAAAAACTAAGAGTTTCAAAGTACTGCAATTTGAACAGTCCAGAACAGGAAGAAAACACTCAAGGAGCAAACAAGGGTAAGAGAGTTGTTTTACCATCAACTTATGTTGGAATTCAAAGATACATGGAACAATTGTATTTTGATGGAATGGCTATTTGTAGCCATATTGGTTTTCCTGACCTTTTTATCACATTTACATGCAATCCAATGTGGCCCGAAGTCAAAAGACTACTTCACAAGATGAGGTTGCAGCCCCATGATCGTCCCGACATTATATCAAGAGTTTTTAAAATTAAGTTGGATGAGTTGTTGTTTGATTTGACTAAGAAGCATGTTTTAGGGAGAGTGGTTGCATGTAAGTCATATTATTAACTTCATGAACTCAAGCTATGTTTTCTGTTTATGACTTCTATTTAAAATCTCATATAATCATAAGCTTTCATTACTATAATTTTTGCAGATATATACACGATTGAGTTCCAAAAGAGAGGTTTACCACATGCTCATATTTTGCTATTCATGCATCCGCAAAGCAAGTATCCCACTCCCGATGACATAAACAACAACATTTCAGCAGAGATACACGGTGAAGACACATATGATACACGGTCGTATGGTTTGGCAAACATGTTGTCACCTTGCTTGAAAAACGCAAAATACTCTAAATTCTTTCCAAAAAAATGGCAGTCTCAGACTATAGTTGATCAGGATGGATATCCTGTGTACAGGAGGAGGGATACTACAAATATAGTTATGAAAAAGAACGTTGTTCTTGATAACAGATTTGTTGTTCCTTACAATCCACATTTGTTGAAGAAATTTCAAGCTCACATCAATATGGAATGGTGTAATCAAGGTACTTCCGTTAAGTACTTATTTAAATATATAAACAAGGGGTATGACAGAATTACCGCGGCTGTCGTAGAAGGAGACAATGACGGTCCTTCGACCACTAAAAATGGCGATGAAATCAAGCAGTATCTTGATTGTAGATATGTCTCACCAAGCGAAGCATGTTGGAGAATATTTTCTTTTCCCATTCATGGAAGGTCTCCTGAAGTAGAAAGATTGTATTTTCATCTCTAGGGCGAAAATTCGGTCTATTATACCGATTACGAACTGATAGATGAGTCCTTAAAAAACCAAGTGTGAAGGAATCAATGTTTACCGCTTGGATGGAAGCAAACAAAACATATCCAGAGGCTAGAAATCTGGCATACTCAAATTTCCTTACTAAGTTTGTTTATGATAAAAGATACCGACGATGGAGACCGCGTAAGAGAGGGCATACCATTGGAAGACTTATTTGGGTTCCTCCAAGTACCGGTGAGTTGTATTACCTAAGAATGATGTTGACTGTTGCAAAAGGGCCAACATGCTACGAGGATATAAAAAAGGTCGGTGGAATTGTTGGGGACAGTTTTAGGGATGCATGTTTTTAAATGGCATTTCTTAATGATGACAAGGAATATGTTGCAGCCATTAACGAGGCGAAAGATTGGGGTTCGGGACATTTTTTGAGAAAGTTATTTGTCACTATGCTACTATCCGATACAATTAATAGACCGCGTCATGTTTGGCAAAAAACTTGGAAGACGTTGTCCGACGGTATTCTGCACAGACAAAGATAGTTAACTAATATAAGAGGTACATTGTAGTGTTATATATAGTTAAGGAATTTGTTGTATGTATAACATGCATTAATGCATATCTCAAATTGCTATTTATACCAACAAGAAATCTTCAAATATATGTTCATTCTGACCTATACATCTCCTGTAGAATCATAAATATGAATGTAACATGGAATAAGTTACTATGCTGCTGTCATGCATATATTGTTAATTGATACATTTATCAATTTACTTCCATGCTACCACATATCAAGTTTTAATTGGTGTATTTTTATAGACATGCAGTTAACAGAAGCTGAGTTGAAAAACTTGATACTCATTGAGATTGAGAATATGTTGCAATCCAATCGAAGAAGTTTGCACGAATTCAAAGACATGCCTTACCCGGATGATTATGTCACACGGCACGTTGGCAACAGATTGATTTACGAAGAACATGATTACAATGCTGAAACTGAGCGAGAACACTTCAACAATCTCTTTTGTGCCCTTACAGGTGATATTTTATATTTGTACTATTTGGTGGCATAACTTGACAGTCACACGGGTATACATTTTTTGAAATATAACAATTTACATTATGATTGATAGATGAACAACGCTCAATCTTTGAAAAAATCATGGAAGCTGTCGGGAAACAAAGAGGAGGGGTCTTTTTTTACATGGTTATGGAGGGACCGATAAAACTTTCATGTGGAGGACACTATCAAGTGCACTTCGTTCGAAGAAAAAAATTGTACTTGTTGTTGCTTCAAGCGGTATAGCTTCATTATTATTTCCAGGTGGACGAACTGCTCATTCAAAGTTCAAAATTCCTGTGCCAACACTCGACAACTCTACTTGCTATATTGACAAAAACACAGAACATTCTCAGTTATTCGAGGCAACGAATGTGATAATATGGGATGAAGCACCTATGGCTCATAAAAATTGCTTTGAGGCATTTGATAGAACACTTAAAGATGTCATGACCAAGAAGGGTCTTGGGAATAAAATCTTCGGCGCCAAAGTTGTTGTTTTCGGAGGAGACTTCAGACAGATTCTTCCAGTTGTTCCGAGAGCAGGGCATTCTGATATTGTTCATGCATCAATATGCTCCTCTTATATCTGGGACTATTGTCAGGTTCTAACATTAACAAAAAACATGAGACTACAGCAGGGAAGCGATAATACAAGTTCTAAGGAATTAGCGGAGTTCTCAAAATGGGTCTTAAATGTTAGTGATGGTAAGATATCTGAACCAAATGATGCATTGGTTGACATAGAGATTCCTCAAGAATTATTAATTACCAATTATGAAGATCCTATCAAAGCTATTGTTGAAAATACATATCCCGATTTGGTTAATGTATTCCCAGATGTTGCATATCTACAAGGAAAAGCAATTCTTGCCTCAACCATTGAAGTTGTGGATAAGATCAATCATTATGTATTGGACCTAATACCAGGTAAAGATTATTTATTCTTTTTTCGATGCATGGGAAAAAGAATAACTCAAATATCATGTTGAATTTACTAATGTTCGTATGTTTCTGTTGATTATTTTAGGAGAAGAGAAAGAGTATCTTAGTTACGATTCAATTGATAGAACTGATACGAGTTATACTGAAGCTTATGAAGTGCTAACTTCAGAATTTCTTAGCAAACTAAGAACATCAGGTTTACCAAATCATAGAATCAAATTGAAAGTTGGTACTCCCATTATGCTTATGAGAAATTTGGACCAATCAGATGGATTGTGCAATGGAACAAGATTGATTGTTACAAGATTGGCCAATCATGTCATTCAGGCAAAAATTATTTCTGGCAAGAACATAGGTAACCTTTTTTACATTCCTCGAATGTTTATGTCACCTTCTGAGTCACCGTGGCCATTTAAGTTGATTAGGAGACAATTTCCGATCATTGTCTCTTACGCAATGACAATTAATAAGTCTCAAGGTCAGTCTCTTGATAGTGTTGGGTTGTATTTGCCTTCTCCTGTTTTTAGTCATGGACAACTTTATGTTGCAATTTCAAGAGTTACTACTAAAAGTGGTCTTAAAATCTTAATACACGACAAAGAGAATGTTTCGTGCTCCATTACTATAAATGTTGTATACAAGGAGATTTTCCAATCACTTTGTTAGATGGTAAGCTTATTCTTCTTTTCTATCTTTGTATCAGTAGATGAAACACACAATAATTATATGGCTCAAAGTTTTACATTATTGATATCTTATTTTATACATTTTACAATGCAGGTATATAATGCATGTTGTTGGCCGGTTGCAATCATACAAGAAGATAAAGTTTTATATTTATACTAGCAAAAATGTTAATTGTTTTTATTTAAAGACATAAAAAATTGAATGGATTAATAGTTCTTTCAATGTTTTACCGTTGTGTATCATGTGTTTAACATTTATTAACATTTAGTAAAACCTGAAAAGCATTTTGACTAAATATATATGATTAATTTATATACATGTAATGTGATGTCCCGACCAGACCCGTATGACAGCACAAATTTAAATATAAAAAATTTATTTTAAAAAGTGTATATTAATTTATTTTTTTTTAAATTACTGATATTGTAAATCAAAGATTTGTAGTATGAAAAAAAAAACTAGTAATGTGAGAAAAAAAATAAAATGATGTTTTTGTCTAAAATAAGAAGGTATAGCAGTATATTCTTAATTGTAAGGGTGTAATTAACAATTTAAATGAAATAGTTCATACAGTGTATATTTCGATAAACCATTTTTAGAGAAAAAATTGCATACTCAAATTCCATAATAGTTCCTCCAGTTTATATAAATTTGTTTCTTCTAACATTGTCTTAATAAGTAAAAACAAACATACACATCAGTTTGGAGAACTACGTAGCTTGATAAAACCATTTTTAAGAAAAAATAGCAGTCGATTGATCATAATACTCAAATATCCCGATACTTCCCGAAGTCTACATAAATTTGTTTCTAACATTGTCTTAATAAGCAAAAACAAGCAGCAAACAGAAAACCATATGTTTGTTTGAAAAGTGACAAAAATCAGAGTCATAATGCAACAGCTCTATTGATCTCCAGGCAAAGACTTGATGATATCAGAATCACCTGTAAAAAGAATATATAATAAATCAAAAACCGAACAAAAACATTAATTTCTAGTGCTCGAATAATACTTGAAAACTAATATGATACCAGGATCTACGATGCTGAGACAGCACACTCTGTAGTACTTTCCACAAGCAGTTCCGAGATCAACATTGTCTGTAAGCAAGAAAACATTGTTAAGAGATTTGAATAGAAGACAACTGTAGTTATATATAGGACAGCAGACCAACAAAGACATCAATCCATGAAAAATTTATAATGCACAATAACTTAACTAATCAAGTGAAATCTTGAACAATTGTAAAGATATTAGTATATAATAGGGGTACTCTCGGATTTAAGATAAATTAGTTCACTTTCATAAATAGCACTAAGTAGTGTCAATGATCAGATGTTTTGAAAGACGTAATATAGCTTAAAGTGTTGTCAAATGACCACTATAATGGCACTATATCACTATTGCATAGCAAAATTGTTATAAATCTAATCTTTCTGCTACCAGCAATTGAAACACTGATGCAAGAAACAACCCAACAATTGAAACACTGATGAAAGAAACAACCCAACCCAACAATTGAAACACTGATGAAAGAAACAACCCAACAATTGAAAATAAACATTCTAACAATGCCACATTGCTACTCGTTTCAAAAAAGAAACAACAGTAAATTAAACTATTGAATAAACATATTCCACGCATTTGTTCTTCTTCACTTAGTGTTAATTAGTTAAAATTCAAAATGACAGTGGATAGATAGAAGACTTACTTCCATTATAGTGATGAACTCCAACCTTCGCCAACATAGCATAGTACTCAATCTCAGACTTTCTCAATGGTGGGCAATTGTTAGCAATGATAATCAACTTCCCTGCAGATAATCGAAGAATCTTAACAGACAAAATCCACATCCACAAAGATAGTCATTGGATTTAGTTGAGCACTCATTAATCAACAGATAAACAAAATCAACATGCACATTAGTCATAAAAAGAATAAGATATAATACTTCATGTCTAATAATTGAATTTGAATCGAATTAAATTTCAATCTCTACCAAACAGAACAAAATAATGTCACCATATAACACTTCCAAATTTATTGGTGAATGAACCATATTTCCGAAACAAAACACACAAATCCCTAAAAAAGAACATTTCAATCAGATTTCACATCCTAAACACTTCGTTTTCATTCTATTCAAATCAAAACAAAACACTAAAAAGAACATTTTCCTCTCATCAATACATAAAAAAGAAAAATAATTTTTACATAAAAACCAAATTCAACAAACAACCCATCAATTCAATGGAGCTGAAGAAGCAAAGCAAAGTAATAATTAGATCAGATCGATAGAAAGCAACAAAAAAATTCTAAAGAATGAAAATTACCTTTGGAGCTCCTGAGAGATTTGAGAACAGTTTTATAACCCAATGTGTACTTCCCACTCTTCATCACAAGAGCGAGTCTGTTGTTGATAGACTCATGTGTCTTCTTCTGCAATATCAAAATCAAAACACATAATCAAAATCAATGTTCTAGATCGACGAAGTAACCAGAAAAAGGAGTAACATGATAATGACACAGAATCATTACAGTTTTCTTTGCGGCCACCATGGTTGAGTCGAAGATTAAACTATAATTCAGAAACCCTAGACGACTGAAAACCAGAACGTAGTGAAAGTGCAATTAGGGTTTTGACAATTTATTTATTTCTGCTATTGTTTCGGCTAATTGGGCTTTATTAATTGGGCTTCTTTTGTTTTTTAGGCTAGAGTTTGAGAATCTGTCCTGCAACTCTTTTTTTTTACCTGGCACCCCCATTTATTGGGGTTTTATTCTAATATTTTCGTACAACTTTCAAAATTAAAATTGTCATTCTTTGATAATTTTACAAAATTTTGGACTTTTAGCGTATTTTTTAGAATTTATATCGGATATTTACAAATAAATATTTTTTAATTAAGTTTACACATTTTATATCGCCAAAATTGAATTTATGTTGGATTTTTTACAAAAACAATATTTTTTACTGTCATTTTTAAAATATCAGATAAAAATTAATTTTTTGAATGCATTGTTACCGGTAATAATTTGTTAATGAAAAGGTGAGAGAGATATTTTTTGTATTAAGAAAATTTGGAGAATGTCATGGACGACATGATCGTAAAATCTAGAGAAAGAGGGAATTACAATGGAACACCTCACTAGTGTGTTCAAATGAGTCCAATAACATAATACGAGTTTTAATCCTGAGAAGTGAACATTTATGATCAAAGCCAACAAATTATTTGGTATCTACTTAACAAAGAGAAACGTAGAAGTTAAACCACACATGTGTAAAATAGTTATCAAAATGAAGACTTTGATCACGAAGAAAAAGGTAATGAAACAGAATGGAATGCCCATCGCCCTAAATAGGTCCATCTAGAGATCAATTCAACACTCTTTTTCATTCTATAGATTTTTGAAGAAAGAAGCGTGCTTTGAGTGGATCTCGGAGTGCGAACAAACGTTTATATCTCTAAAAGCACCTTCATATACCTTGCAAGTTCTGTCTAGACCAACAATGGTGAGACTTTATTCCTCGACCTAGTTGTATGCACTAAAGTAGTTAGCGTCGTCTTCGTCTAAGAAATAACCTCCATTTAAAATTTGTCATACTTCATATCCAAAATGATGGCATGGCCAGAAACGTCCTACCAAAACATGGAGAAGTTTGTGTTAGCGTTAGTGATGACTTCAAGAAAGCTAGGATGTTACTTCTTGGCACGCACCATCATCGTCAAGACCGACCAAACCTATAGGTTCACTCGAGATCTTGCAAGAGGAATGGAACAATGGTCCATTGAGATTTATGAATTTGACGCCTCATTCGAACCAATGAAGGCATTGAATGCTCAAGTGTTTGTAGACTTCCTAACAAAAATGATGTTGGCCACCCTAAAGTCAGGTGCAACATGATTGTGTTCTTACGTTTCAAGCTCATCCCAACTAACAATCAGGCAAAATATGAATCCTTCATAATTAGTCTCACGGTGGCATCTAAGGTAGGGGCAAAAGAATTTGAGTTGCTAATAAACTCATAATTAATTGTATCTCAAGTCAAGAAAGAAGTGCAAACCAAAGATCCATCATTAAAAAAGTGTGTCGTCTTAACTAGAGAAAAGTTGGCCATGTTTATGTCACATGAGATCGTGCATAAATATCTTGTCCAAGCTTGAAAGCACAAGATTTTAAAGAATCAACCACTCCTTTATATAGGAAACCTTGGGCTGACTTAGCATTGAAATTCCTAAAGTGACGATGGCAATCAGATGTTGTACCTCATAGTCTTCCTAAATATTGCCAATTGTGGCATATATTAAACATGGTATACTACCGACGATCCCGTCATTGCTAGTCTCGCGAAGAGGATCGCAAGTTTGTATTCCATCTTAGGATAGACGTTGTACATGAGAGGCTTTTTGGCCCATATGTTGAAGTGTCTTAAAGGGGAATAAGCCACATTTTCATTTGTTAAAGTACGCGAGGATATTTCTGAGTAACATCTTAGGGTCAGAGCCTTAGCCAATAAAGCTCTTAAAGTCAGATACTACTGGCCATCCATGGCCTAATTTCAGAGAATATGTAAAAAGATTTTAGTAGTTCCAAAAGCACGAATATATTCATACCACCATCTATCGGAGCTCAATTTGTGGAAAGCACTTTGTCCTTTCTCGTATTCAAGTATGGACACACTGGCCTACTGAGCATTAATGTCGTCTGTAATACGGTGAACTGACTTTTTATTAATCGAAATGTCGCGGTAAGCAAGAGTCGCCACCGACTTTTATTTTATCCAAACAAATTAGAAAGGCTAAAAGAAACAGGAAAAACCTTTTAAATAAAATAGGGTTCGGGGGGTAATTATGCAAAGGGAAGGTGTAAGGCACCCTTTGCATCCATGGTTTTCCATGGGCTCTTAATTGCTTTGCTCGTTTTGAAACCAAAAGTTTAGAAATGTATAGAAGATGAAGAAACAAGGACTTTAGCTCGTAAATGAGCGTAGCCTTGAAAGTGTTTAGAAAAAGTTGATAAAAGACATTTTAGCCAGAGCAAGGCAATTAGGGGCCATTACCTTATAATTTGAAAAAGAGGTTCTTTTAGCCTTTCAGGGTAAAAGGATCTATCCTTGCCATAAGAGGGCAGGAAGCCTTTCATTTGGAGGTTGAAGGGTCATCGAAGCATCCTTTGCCATAAGACTGTCTCATGCCATAGATGGGCAGGTAGTCTAAGGCAAGGATCAGAATAAGCCATTTTCGTAGGCAGCCAGAAGATACCTCAGCCTTTTTCCGTAGGCAACATCTGAGGGTCGAGGTCATTTGTGTATCGAAGGCAGCATCATTCAGGGTCGTGACCTTTTTATCGGGGCAACATGGCTGAGGTATCTTCGAATTCGAAGGACGTGGCTTATTCTGCAAAAAACACGAAGGCAACAGGCAACAAGGCAACAGGCAACAGAGAGGGTTACCCAAAAAGGCGTGCGTGTGTGCACCAATCACGTGATTCAATTCAGATATTTATCTTTTAATTAGTTATTCTAATTCAATTAACGAGTTGCACTCCCTAAATTACTAACCACGCAGTTATAAAGCAATAAAGGAAAGGGGAAAATGAAACCAGCGGAGGAGAGGGGATTTGTAACCGGCGGATATAAAATAATAGGTCTGAACAAGTAATAATTAAATAGGGTCGAGGTTTTAGGGTTACCGACTATTCGAGCTTTGGCAATTGGCGAACCCTGAAAGAAAGAAGCATGGCAAACAACAAAAAATGGGTGAGTGCATTGCCGGTTCGAAGGCAAACTTCATTAACCACAAAGAAAATAGAATAATAAATTAAAAGTAAAAATAGAGATAAGGTACTTAGCTTGGCATTTGCCTGACAGGGTTGAGGGCAAGGTTTGCCAGAAGCATCGACTCTGACCATTAGGAGTGAGCAAAGAAACAAATAAGGCGTGAGTGTATCATCAGATTCGAGGGCAAAGGGATTAACCCTAAAAATAAAGAATAAATAAATATAAAAATAATAGTTAAAAAAAGTGAGGGTACTTAGCTCTGATTTGATCTGATATGGTTAGAGTCGGAGGTTGCTCAGAGGTGAACCCTGAAACAACGGCAAAGGCAGAAAAAAAAAAAATGAAGGCGGGGCAAACCCTAGATTTAAAGGAAACCAAATAGACTTTTAAGAAAAAGAGTAAATAAGGTACTTAGCTTCGAGTCTTGATCGGGCGCATTGTCGGAGTAAACCATGTTGGTAACCCTGGAAAGACACAGAAGATAGAAGTATTCAGTGTAGGGACTAGTCTTCGTAAAACCTGATTAGGGTACGAAATAAAATAAGAAAATACAAACGATTTAATTAATTATTGGTCTTACGACCTAATTAATTAAATCGGGGTAAGAAAATAAAATTGAGTGCAAAAATATTTTTTATGAACTTTTATGAATTTTTATGAATTAACTAGAATATTTTTGAATTATGAAATAAATTATTAAAACAAACAAATAAAATATTAATTATTATAAGTAAATAAATTATATAACGTAAAAGAAAAAGTTTAATATTTATTATAAAAAAGATTTTTTATAAAAAGGAATTTTATGAGAGAAAGAAAAAAAAACAAAAAAAAAACAAAGTATGTATATATATATATAAATAAAATGGGCTGAGTAATTAAAAATAAAAAAAAATTAAGAAAATCTTAACTTTTAATCATGTGTGGCGCAGGCTGGAGGAGCATGATGGACCTGCAAATTTGATGCGTGAGATTTGGCGCTGCATTGATCTGAAGGCTGGGATTACGAGGGAGCACCACACGCTCATGGGCCGCGAAGCACTGGAGTCTTCCGGTTTTAAAAAGAAAACGCGCGCGAGTACCAGCCAGTGGGAGAGTGACACGTTGTCATCCCCTACCTTGGAAAATTTCAGAAACGCTTTTTACAGCGCTTTTTCTAGGGAAGCTCGGCTTGTAGGAGGTAATTCTGGAGGTGTTGATGTCGAGCAAGGGTCCACTTAGCTTCAATGGGTGCCCAGGAACGTATTAGGATTAGAGAAAACTCTTGATTAAGCCTGCAACCTTGAATTGATGTTTGAAATTTTCTTCTCTTTGTAACTCGGTTTGGAGTCCTTGGCTGCAGATTTTTTCTCCACCCCTATGATCTGAATTGCTTGTGTATATATATTAGAAGGATTAGGGCAAATAAAATTGAAAAGAATCTCTTTGAATCAAGAATTTAATATGGTGAAAATTTGATTGAAAATATGATTTCGAAAATTTCCAATTATGGCCAATATTGACTCAATCTCCTCCCAATCACATTTGCACGAAATTACATTAGATATGGAACATATTTGATGATAAAATAGATCCAAATCATATCTTGTACCAATATTTGATTTTCTTTTTAATTTATTTGATTTTAATCCTTTTTTAAATGAATTAAAAATTCATAATAAATCAAATAAAGCTTATAATTTCGTGGGAAAAAGGTTTTGGGCCTTTGATGACTTGTATAGCAAGATTGGATCAAAAGAACTAGGGCCTTTTTGCAAAAAGTGTTCAATTCTTTCACATTTTCCTTCCCAGAATAGCCTCACTTTGACAAGGCCTATCTCCCTCAATTTTTGGGGTATGGAAGTGTTCTAAGACATTTTGGAAACCTTAGAGAGTCCTCTAACCAATGTCTTTGGTCTCACATCAAAATCTTTTTCCATTCTTATTTTATGTCCTTTTGAAAAATGTATCTTTTTGTTGACTTTTGAAAAGGACCTATAATGTATGAAGCCATATTTCTTAAACCATTGACCTATGGGCTCTGATTCTTGGACCATTGGATAGGGGAATGAATTCTCTTCAAAATGAGCTTTGGTGGGAATTTTTCTGATGAAGTATGAATATTTGGTGAATTTTCAAAGTTTGGTTGACTTTTTTCAGTTTATGCCTAAAATAGTAACTTTTGACTTTTGACTTTTCTGATCTTTCCTTGCATCATCATGATCAACCCTTGATCAAATGATGATTTTAGGGTTATGAGGATGTTGTTGACCAAATATCTTGAGTTTTGACTATATATTGACTTGAAATGACTGTTTTGCCCTTGAGAGTCGACTGTTGACCTAATCAGGATTTGAGGGCCTACACTTGCTCAGTTTGACTTGAAACTTTATATGGAGATGCTTTGGGATGTCAGTGACCCTATGGAACCATCTTGAGCCATTGATTTAATGATTTTCCATTGAGTTAATCAAACCCTAGTTCAGAGCCTTTGTATAGGAGAGTGTATTTTGGAGCTTTGTCTTTTGATTTGGTTTTATGTATGAGAAATAGCATGGGCAAATTTTGGGGTATGACAGCTGCCCCTGTTCAATTATCTTAAACCTGAAGATGTAGAGTGGTCTGCGCGCCAGTCGGTATCTGAAGGTGGAAGATGATTGAACATAAGAATACCAAGAAATTTGCCCTATTTGAAGTAGGGACCTTTGTCGGAGATGAGCTTGTGGATGCCATCTGGAAGTTGAATTTTGAGAAGATGTTGTTTGCGCGTTGATCGTGTCATTACCGTTCGTAGTAAATGAATTAGATCCTTGGGAATTGATCGTGTCAGCATCGTTCGTGATACTTGAATTAGATCTTGGAAAGATGATCTTGTCTTCATCGTTCGTGATGATAGAATTAGATTCTCTTGTCGTGTCAGCACCGTTCGTAGTGACTGAATTAGACTGGGAAGGCCAGTGATCGGGTCCACACCGTTCGTGATGATAGAATTAGACCTCTGATCGCTTGATCGTGTCAGTACCGTTCGTGGTAACCGAATTAGATCTTCGAGCATTGACCGTGTCAGTACCGTTCGTAGTAGCTGAATTAGATCTTGAAAATGATCGTGTCATTACCGTTCGTGGTAGATGAATTAGACCTTGGAGCATTGACCGTGTCAGTACCGTTCGTGGTGGCTGAATTAGATCTTGAAAATGATCGTGTCATTACCGTTCGTGGTAGATGAATTAGACCTTGAAAAGTTGGAGTTTTCGTTCGTTTGTCTGTACCTGTACTCTGAAAAAGGTAAGATTAAATTTATGCAATGTCATGATGCATGGATTACATAATGAGTCTCTCAAAATGAATGAGAAGCTTCGTATGTTGTGTATGAATTTTTATGAGGTAATGTATGCAAGGTATGAATGTGAATATGATTTATGAACTATGCTTTATGATGTAGTCTTGACTGGGAGAGTAAGTCTCTGTTTCGTTGTAGTTTTGATATCTGGTTTCGTCTTGAAGATGCTCAACTGGGGGTTTATGATTCCTGCTTGGGGTGATCAGTAACTTGATATTCTCTGATTGGGATACAGAGAAGATAGGGATGCAAACCGTGTTGGGGATCCATGCCTTTATTGTGGGAAGACATCTTCTTAGTGATTGCTCTGTGGGGATATGTCAATTGATTTGCGGGAGGACTTTTGATTACCTCGGACATTGTCTCTTTGCTTTTCCTACTAATAGATTACTACCTATTTCTATTGGGAAAAGAAAATGGATGATAATCATGTTCATATGCATATGTTCATTCAAAATTATCATTGGACGTTTGCGTATTCGAAAAGAAAAAGAAATTTGAAAGAGAGAAGTAAATTGTATTGAGAAAAGGCCATAAATAGGCAAGATGAAACATATTGTGTGTTTTTGAAAAGATAGAAAAACAAAAGAAACATAGCTATGTAAAAATAATCCTATTGAGTTTCCACTCTGCTATTGCTATTATGTCTTCGAGCATCTCATCCCATGCTTGTCGGAGAAAAGTGATTGAGTTGATCTGAACCTTTTGAACTTGTTGTTGTAGCTGTATCTGATTGATGAATGATAGGAACGAGACATAGTCGTACGCTTAATCCTTAACTTTTGCCTAGATCGCCCTTTCAGGTTTTCGGTCTAGCAGGATACCCTTTTTTGCCCAAGTCGCCCTTTCGGGTTTTCAACTTGACGGGTGTACATTTTTTTCTTATATATATCCCTAAATTTTGCCCAAACCTTTTTGGTTTGCCGGGATGCCCTTATTTTTGCCTAGGTACGTCGACCTAGCGGGTCATATTTATGCGTAGTATTTTTTGACTATGTCTGCGTTCACAGGTTGCGGGAAGTCCTCTCCATCCATAGTAGTGAGCATCATTGCTCCTCCAGAGAAGATCTTCTTGATGACGAATGGTCCTTCATAGGTGGGAGTCCACTTGCCCCTAGGATCACCTTGTGGCAGAATGATTCTCTTTATGACCAAGTCACCAACTCGATAAACTTGTTGTTTGACTCTGTTGTTAAACGCCTTGATCATACGTTTCTGATATAGTTGTCCATGACAAACAGCCGCGAGCCTCTTTTCGTCAATCAAGTTTATCTGATCTAGTCGAGTTTGGATCCATTCATCTTCATCTAGCTCTGCTTCTTTCATGATCCTTAATGACGGTATCTGAACTTCAATTGGTAATACAGCTTCCATACCATAGACTAACGAGAACGGGGTTGCCCCAGTTGATGTACGTGCGGAGGTACGGTAACCATGAAGAGCAAATGGTAACATTTCATGCCAATCCTTGTAAGTCACAGTCATTTTCTGTACAATCTTCTTGATGTTTTTGTTAGCGGCCTCCACAGCGCCATTCATCTTTGGTCTATAAGGTGAAGAATTGTGATGTTTGATGTTGAATTGTGTGCAGAGCTCAGTGATCATCTTATTGTTCAGATTGGTACCATTATCAGTGATGATCCTTTCGGGAATGCCATACCGACAGATGAGATTGTGTTTAATGAATCGAGCCACCACATTTTTGGTTACGGAGGCAAATGAAGCAGCTTCTACCCATTTAGTGAAATAGTCGATGGCTACCAGAATGAAACGATGTCCATTGGAAGCAGTAGGCTTAATTTCTCCAATCATATCAATGCCCCACATTGCAAAAGGCCAAGGAGCAGTTAGTACGTTCAGAGGAACGGGAGGTACATGTACTTTGTCGGCGTATACCTGACACTTGTGACACGTTCTTGAATAGTGGTGACAGTCAGTTTCCATTGTAGACCAGTAGTAACCTGCTCTTAGAATCTTCTTAGCCATAGTATGTCCACTAGAGTGGGTCCCAAAAGTACCATCGTGCATGTCTTCCATGATCTTTTCAGCTTCCTTCTTGTTCACACAACGAAGCAGGGTTGAATCATAGTTGCGCTTGTATAAAGTCCCATTGCTCATAAGAAACTTGGATGGGAATCTTCTTAGGAACTTTTTGTCATTGATGGATGCCCCTTCAGGGTATTCTTGAATCTCGAGGTACCTTTTTACTTCGTAAAACCATGGTTTCTCTTCAGCCTCGTCGTCAACTATCTCATAACAATATGCGGGTTCGTCATGTCTTTCAATGATAACTATAGGAGCCTCATTATCCCAATTGACTTTGAACATATATGACATAGTAGCTAACGCATCGGCCAGCTGATTCTCTTCTCGGGGAATATGTTCGAAGGTAATCTCTTCAAAATATGGAATTAAGGATAGTACGAACTCCTTGTAGGGTATGAGATTAGGATGTTTTGTATCCCATTCCCCTCTGATTTGGCTGATTACTAGTGCCGAATCCCCATACACTTCCAGGAATTTGATCCTTAAATCGATAGCAGCTCTGAGCCCCAAGATACACGCTTCATACTCAGCCATATTGTTGGTGCAGTCGAAACATAATCTTGCGGTGAATGGTGTAACACCCCAAATTCTACCCAAAAATATCATGCGATAAATCAGAGTATTTTAAAAACTATCAACAATGCATTTGGGATATCACATTTACTTCCTATAAACAACTCATAAATAGATACATAGCACTTTAATCTCAGAGAAGCACAAAACAACCTATAACAGCTCTTAGACAAACCAACTTCATTTTAATGTGCAGCGGAATCATAACATTCGAATTTATAAACAAATCATCTTATTTAATCGGAAATAACTTCAAACATCATAGTACTTCTCATTATCCAATTTGGAACTCAACAACTAAAACATGAACAACATAGAAACAACAATATAGACAACCCCCGAGTGCTACGTATCAGAGCGACACACCAACCAGACACGGTGAATCTACAAACTTCCACAACTATACTTGAGTACCTGCCCATTTCCCATGGTAGGGGAAACATCAGCAGAAGGGGTGAGATATCAAACATTATAAAGGAAAGTATGATAATACATATAGCAAAGATAAAATCATACACAATTCACCACTTCTCAATATAAGCAATTTGCATCACAACAATAATGTTAACTATCAACTATAACAATGTATTCAAGTTTACAAGTATGTCATTCAAGCACATAATAACATATACTTCATAATCACAACGTAAATTAATACAACTATCAACAATGGCAAAACATGGTTCATATATTCCACATATATACATATATCATTAATACATATATATATATATATATATATTTGCATTCTCATCATATACGTTTCATTTACATATATCACCAAAATCATGTATCAAACATCACCGAATTTAATTATCACATCTCATGCACACATAACAATCACCTAATCACATAATTACATATATTCAAACATCACATAACTCCAATGTAACTCAATGCAAGACATGTGACTCTATGCATGTGGTACCCAATATGGACCCAAAGTTCCACCGCTTCCGATTCATATAGAATCTAGCCACGCTTCAGATCCGGACAAGACCAAAGCCACCAAATGTAAACATATAGTTTACCGCTTCCGATTCACTTTAGAATCTAAGCCTCGCTTATGTTTCAAAGCAAACCACCTTTGTTTCAAGGCATCCATGATATGAATGTATGTACAATGTTAATCAAACATATGCAATTAAGATCATCTCTACCATCTTAATATTTAGCATATCACAATAATTCAACTCGATGAATTATCCACCAATTGTACACAACATTCACAACACATACATATCATTCACATATAAAATGTCAATTAATCAATTACGATTTACAAAATCCAATTAACACTAGTAACCATACTATCTCATGTTAATTCTCATTTTGCCAATTATATATTAACATACACATTTAAAATCAAGCAATTAATCATTAGAATTAATGCTAACCAACTAACCATAAAGAATCAATATCAAAACAACATCATTGGCATGACAATATATATTTCTCAACATACATATTCAAGCCAAAACACAATTACAAACAATTTCTCAAAATACCGTAATTTACCGATAAACCGAATAATTGGTCCAAGTCCAAGTATATTCCAATCACATAGACTTATTGGAATCAATTCAACTAATAATTTAACTATCCAATTAATAATTAAACTATATTAATTTCAATTCAACTATTATATTTCTATTCCATTATTTTCCAATTCTATAACAAAACCCATTATTTCACTATCAATGGTTTACTCACAACAAACATAACAATCTAATACACATAGATTATCAATTGCACACAACTTATCACATTTATATCATCACATTCCAACAAATCATCAAATACCCAAAATTGCAACATAGAAGAACATGGATATCAAAGTATAGAATTAAACCCACTATAACATACTATCATACAACCCTTTAGCATGAAAGAACCCCACCCTTACCTTGGCAAATATGAAATCTTTCACCATAGCTCTAAACTTTTCTCCAAAATAAATCCTTCAAACATAATTTGGAGACACACCTAAAAACCAGTTCGGAAATCAGCTTATCAGACGAACTTAAAATCCTCAAAATCAAAATCGCTCCGGTCAGAACTTACCTCTATGAGTCAGGAACGTTGTGTCAAAACCACGCGACGATCCAACGGTTGAATTGAGAGATACATCCGTTTTGCTAAGGGGACTCAATGCTGAAACTTGCTGCGAAAATGAGGTTTCTTCTAGCTTTTCTCTTCCACCATTGTTCTCTTCCCTTTTGCCTCTTTTCTCTTCTTCCTATTTTTCCCCCAAATGAAAATAGTAACCTCTAAAACCCTAACCTTCTCTTACTATCTCACTTATGTCAATTGGGCTTGACCCACCAATCCATCCATTATGTTTCTATCACTTAGGCCCATTTAGTTATATCTCTCTAATAACTCAATTGAGTCAAATACAAACACTCACATAATTAAATACTTAAATAATTATTATATCACATAATAACTAAATAAATAAGTAATTATTAAAAACACCAAATAATATAATTACTAATATAATTAATAAAAATATTAATAAAAATCGGGATGTTACAACTCTCCCCCACTTAGAATATTTTCGTCCTCGAAAATACAATCGACACAACCATTTCATCACCAAAACTACACTTACTCTCTCCAGACTCCCACGAACACAAAGGCATTCCACACCTTCGACCATACAAAGCTTCAAAATACAAGCTCTCAAAAGATCCTTAAGCTACTGAATCGTCTTCTCCGTTTGACCATCAGCTTGCGGATGATAAACAGAACTCAAACACAACTTAATAATCAAAGTACTCTATAAAACTTTCCAAAATCTAGAAGCAAACTTCGGATCTCTATCAGAAACAACACTCGACGGAATACCATGCCAACTCACATTCTTTTCAAAATACAACTTTGCAAGTCTCTCCATCGGATAATTCCTGCTTATCGGAATAGAGTGAGCAAAATTCGTCAATCCACCTACAATGACCCAAACTGCCTCACAATTAATCGATTTCCTAGAAAAACCCAAAACAAATCCATAGAAATGCTATCCCACTTCCACTCAGGAATGGACAACGGTTGCATCAAACCAGACGGTTTCTGATGTTCAATCTTTGACTTCTGACAAGTCAAACACGAATGCACAAATTCCGCAATATCCTTCTTCATATCGCGCCACCAAAATAACTTTCTCAAGTCTTGATACATCTTAGTAGCACCAGGATAATTACTCAACCACTTTGATGCCCTTCATCCCAAAAATTCTCTTTTTCAAATCCGAAACATCTGGAATACAAATTCAATCACGATATCTCATGACACTGTTCTCGTCAATCCGAAAATTATCACCTTATCCTCAATCAATCAATTTCATCTTGTCAACCAATTTGAAATCCGATTTCTGACCTTCTCTAATCTCATCAAGAATACCACAAGTAAGCTTCAACATACCAAACTCAAATCTCAAAATTATTCCAACAATTCCAATTCTTGAATCATCAACATAGACATATGCAATTATTTCCTACTCAATTCATTTGCTACAAAGTTCGCTTTTCCCGGATGGTTATTCAAACCAAAATCCTAGTCCTTCAAGAACTCCAACCACCTTCTCTGTCTCATATTCAACTCTTTCTGATCAAGTAACTACTTCAAACTCTTGTGTTCACTATATACCTCGAATCTCGATCCAAACAAGTAGTGCCTTCAAAGTTTCAAAACAAAAACAACTGCGGCCAACTCTAAATCTTGCGTCAGATAATTCCTCTCATGAATCTTAAGTTGCCTTGAAGCATAAGCTACAACTTGTCCTTTTTGCTTCAACACAAAGCCTTGCAAAACCTTCCTTCTTCTTAACCAACAAAAACAGATGCACCTCTAGACGACACACTCGAACGAATCAGCCTCTCCTCAAACAAATCTTCAAGTTGACTCTTCAACTCTTTCAACATCATAAGCAGACATCCTATATGGAGCCCTCGATACAAGACTAGTTCCAGGAACTAAATCGATCGAAAACTCAACTTTTCTTTCTGACGGTAAATCACTTACATCTTCAGGAAACACTTATGCAAATGCGCCAACTATCGATAATCCCCCAATCGTTATTTCCTCATGAACATCCAAAGTTGCAAACAACCTAAACAACATCGCACCATCTTGCACAGACTTATTCACTTCCAATATTATCAAGCTGGTAAGACAAGTCTATCTCATTCCAATACGATTCCGTCTACTATCAACAAGAGATTAAGGGTGATCAGTTCCTCAATTTGTCAATAGATAGCCGACAACCATAATGGTAGCGTAAACCATCGTTACTTAACTGCAATAGAATCCTTTACGTCACCAAAAATACCATACTTCATTAACTCCCAAAATCATCTGAACATGCTAACACACACCTTGTGATAACATTAGAACATAATTCCTTTACACCACTATCAACACTTTTTATTCTTGGAATCATACTCGTCCCTTCACATTTCTAACTCCGACTTGAACGTTCCAACAACTTCGACAACTTTTCCAATCTCTTGCCAAGGATCCCTTGACAAGGTCTACCGTAATTCGTCGCTTAATAATTATTCTTACGTCAACATCCTACGCAACGGTTACTTAAATTGATAACTTCACAGTCCACTAATAATGCTGAATATGGCAACTTCCTAAATTCCATCTTATAACAATTATCCTTATTCCAAGATGATCCGACTTGTTAAACAAACAAAATCTTAAATCCATGTTACCTTCGAATTCGGAAACCAACAAACTTCTACATTGCTTGCTCTGTCTCCTTAAGAAATATATTGCACCAATAACTTACAACTGAAACATATCCAAGAAGCACAGCTTCTTTCCTACTTCGCTCAAACTAACCCTGCAACAAAACGAACAAGTACCAACAGTGTTTCACACACATGTCGCGTACTAAGGAATAAAACACTAACATCATTCAACTGTCACACAACTCAACTGACTCGACAACTTGGCCGGACGGACCGACCTGCTCTGATACCACTAATGTAACACCCCAAATTCTACCCAAAAATATCATGCGATAAATCAGAGTATTTTAAAAACTATCAACAATGCATTTGGGATATCACATTTACTTCCTATAAACAACTCATAAATAGATACATAGCACTTTAATCTCAGAGAAGCACAAAACAACCTATAACAGCTCTTAGACAAACCAACTTCATTTTAATGTGCAGCGGAATCATAACATTCGAATTTATAAACAAATCATCTTATTTAATCGGAAATAACTTCAAACATCATAGTACTTCTCATTATCCAATTTGGAACTCAACAACTAAAACATGAACAACATAGAAACAACAATATAGACAACCCCCGAGTGCTACGTATCAGAGCGACACACCAACCAGACACGGTGAATCTACAAACTTCCACAACTATACTTGAGTACCTGCCCATTTCCCATGGTAGGGGAAACATCAGCAGAAGGGGTGAGATATCAAACATTATAAAGGAAAGTATGATAATACATATAGCAAAGATAAAATCATACACAATTCACCACTTCTCAATATAAGCAATTTGCATCACAACAATAATGTTAACTATCAACTATAACAATGTATTCAAGTTTACAAGTATGTCATTCAAGCACATAATAACATATACTTCATAATCACAACGTAAATTAATACAACTATCAACAATGGCAAAACATGGTTCATATATTCCACATATATACATATATCATTAATACATATATATATATATTTGCATTCTCATCATATACGTTTCATTTACATATATCACCAAAATCATGTATCAAACATCACCGAATTTAATTATCACATCTCATGCACACATAACAATCACCTAATCACATAATTACATATATTCAAACATCACATAACTCCAATGTAACTCAATGCAAGACATGTGACTCTATGCATGTGGTACCCAATATGGACCCAAAGTTTCACCGCTTCCGATTCATATAGAATCTAGCCACGCTTCAGATCCGGACAAGACCAAAGCCACCAAATGTAAACATATAGTTTACCGCTTCCGATTCACTTTAGAATCTAAGCCTCGCTTATGTTTCAAAGCAAACCACCTTTGTTTCAAGGCATCCATGATATGAATGTATGTACAATGTTAATCAAACATATGCAATTAAGATCATCTCTACCATCTTAATATTTAGCATATCACAATAATTCAACTCGATGAATTATCCACCAATTGTACACAACATTCACAACACATACATATCATTCACATATAAAATGTCAATTAATCAATTACGATTTACAAAATCCAATTAACACTAGTAACCATACTATCTCATGTTAATTCTCATTTTGCCAATTATATATTAACATACACATTTAAAATCAAGCAATTAATCATTAGAATTAATGCTAACCAACTAACCATAAAGAATCAATATCAAAACAACATCATTGGCATGACAATATATATTTCTCAACATACATATTCAAGCCAAAACACAATTACAAACAATTTCTCAAAATACCGTAATTTACCGATAAACCGAATAATTGGTCCAAGTCCAAGTATATTCCAATCACATAGACTTATTGGAATCAATTCAACTAATAATTTAACTATCCAATTAATAATTAAACTATATTAATTTCAATTCAACTATTATATTTCTATTCCATTATTTTCCAATTCTATAACAAAACCCATTATTTCACTATCAATGGTTTACTCACAACAAACATAACAATCTAATACACATAGATTATCAATTGCACACAACTTATCACATTTATATCATCACATTCCAACAAATCATCAAATACCCAAAATTGCAACATAGAAGAACATGGATATCAAAGTATAGAATTAAACCCACTATAACATACTATCATACAACCCTTTAGCATGAAAGAACCCCACCCTTACCTTGGCAAATATGAAATCTTTCACCATAGCTCTAAACTTTTCTCCAAAATAAATCCTTCAAACATAATTTGGAGACACACCTAAAAACCAGTTCGGAAATCAGCTTATCAGACGAACTTAAAATCCTCAAAATCAAAATCGCTCTGGTCAGAACTTACCTCTATGAGTCAGGAACGTTGTGTCAAAACCACGCGACGATCCAACGGTTGAATTGAGAGATACATCCGTTTTGCTAAGGGGACTCAATGCTGAAACTTGCTGCGAAAATGAGGTTTCTTCTAGCTTTTCTCTTCCACCATTGTTCTCTTCCCTTTTGCCTCTTTTCTCTTCTTCCTATTTTTCCCCCAAATGAAAATAGTAACCTCTAAAACCCTAACCTTCTCTTACTATCTCACTTATGTCAATTGGGCTTGACCCACCAATCCATCCATTATGTTTCTATCACTTAGGCCCATTTAGTTATATCTCTCTAATAACTCAATTGAGTCAAATACAAACACTCACATAATTAAATACTTAAATAATTATTATATCACATAATAACTAAATAAATAAGTAATTATTAAAAAACACCAAATAATATAATTACTAATATAATTAATAAAAATATTAATAAAAATCGGGATGTTACAAATGGGGTGTGTCCACCAGCAGGAGAGACAATTATAGCGCCAATGCCATTACCAAGTGCATTCGAAGCTCCATCGAAAACCATAGTCCATCGGGATCCTGGTTCAGGTCCTTCATCCGGGCCAGGTTGCTTATAGTCAGTAACAAGCATCACATCTTCATCTGGAAATTCAAAATTCATCGATTGGTAGTCATCTACCGCTTGTTGCGCCAAATGGTCTGCTACCACACTACCCTTGATTGCCTTCTGTGTAGTGTATTGGATGTCATATTCTGTTAGTATCATTTGCCATCTTGCTATTCGTCCGGAGAGAGCAGGCTTCTCGAATACATACTTGATGGGATCCATTCGGGAAATCAACAACGTGGTATGGTTCAACATATACTGTCTCAGTCGGCGAGCAGCCCATGCCAAAGCACAGCAAGTTTTCTCGAGCAGTGAGTATCTTGTTTCACAGTCGGTAAACTTTTTGCTAAGGTAGTATATTGCATGCTCTTTTCGACCAGACTCGTCATGTTGCCCCAGTACGCACCCCATTGAATTCTCTAACACTGTTAAGTACATAATTAGAGGTCTTCCTTCTGCAGGTGGTATCATAATCGGAGGTTCTTGCAGGTACTTCTTTATTTTGTCAAAGGCCTCTTGACATTGGTCATTCCATTTTACTACTTGATCTTTCTTCAGTAACTTGAAGATTGGCTCACAAGTAGCGGTCAGATGGGAGATAAATCTAGCAATGTAATTTAGTCGACCCAGGAATCCTCTAACTTCTTTCTCGTTTCGCGGAGCGGGCATTTCTTGTATGGCTTTTACCTTTGCAGGATCAACTTCGATACCTTTGCTACTAACAACAAAACCCAACAACTTGCCAGACCTTACGCCAAAGGTGCACTTGTTTGGATTCAATCTCAACTTGTACTTCTTCAACCTATCAAACAACTTCTGTAAATGGACCAGATGTTCTTCTTCAGTGTTGGACTTTGCGATCATATCATCAACATAGACCTCTATTTCTTTGTGGATCATGTCGTGGAACAAGGCTACCATAGCACGTTGGTACGTTGCCCCAGCATTCTTCAACCCAAATGGCATCACTTTGTAACAGAAAGTGCCCCAAGGCGTAGTGAATGTTGTCTTCTCCATATCTTCGGGTGCCATCTTAATCTGATTGTAGCCTGAGAAACCATCCATAAAAGAAAAAACCTTGCATTGTGCAGTACTATCAACCAGGATGTCAATATGTGGTAACGGGAAATCATCTTTAGGACTTGCTCGATTCAAATCTCTATAGTCTACACACATTCTGACTTTTCCATCTTTCTTCGGTACGGGCACTATATTGGCGATCCATGGCGGATAACTCACTACTTTCAGGAACCCAGCATTGAATTGTTTCTCGACCTCTTCTTTGATTTTCTGAGCCATGTCTGGTCTGCTTCTTCGTAACTTCTGTTTAACTGGAGGACTATTCTCTTTGATAGGTAAACGATGAACCACAATATCAGTATCGAGCCCAGGCATGTCTTCGTATGACCAAGCGAAGATCTCAACATTGTCTCGTAACATCTGGATCAACCTTTGCTTGACAGCATCCTCTAATTCAGCCCCTATCTTGATTTCTTTCTTTTCTTCGTCTGTACCTATGTTCACAACTTCAATTGGCTCTTCGTGCGGTTGTATAGTCTTTTCTTCTTGCTCTAATAAACGGGCAAGTTCTCTAGGCACTTCACAACCATCCCCACCTTCATCCTCAGCTTGATAGATCGGATTTTCAAAGTCATATTTAGCAATAGCAGAATCGTTATCAACAGGATCCAGAGTGAATGTGGATCTGCAGTGCATTATGTGGGTGTGTGTAAGAACGCATAGCTATAAAAGGTAAATAAAAGAAAAAATAAAAGCAAACACACAATTTGAATACGAAACGTCCAATGCTTTATTGAATGAAAATATGCTCATGAAATGATAAGCCCTAACAAATGGACCATTGTGCCTCGGGCAGGACACATGGCTTTAGCGTTTTATTGTCTTTATTGAAATACAAGAATTAAAAACTGGGAATAAAAGAAAAGCAGGAAATAAACTAAGAACGGCAATTACTCCTGACTATAGGAGATAGAAACAATGTCCTCGGTCTTCCAGTTGTTCGGCCCTTTGTCTGACGTAGGAAAGATCCACTTGTCTAGGTTGTGATTGTCTTCGTCTTCCTCGATGGCATTAACTCCCTTGCTGATGAAGTGATGTTTCAAGTCTTCTGAACGAGGAGGTGGTGCTCCTTTCTGATCCTTAGCAGTGCAGCCTAAACCCCATTTGTCAGATTTATACGGAATGTCAGGTAATTGCCCCCAGATAGTGCAGCCACCTTCTTCTACCACAGCCCTAGCGTCTTTCAGGGAAGCCATTGTAGGAACATCTCCAGGAATTTTAGGAGGAGTGTAGACATATTTGGTTTCTGGAACTGGCTCAAGCTTCCATTCATGTGCTATGCGGGGTGATTCAAATGTCTCTCCAGTGAACTCAAGATACTTGGTCTCATCTACGAAACTTACCAAATATTCATCTTCACCATGCACAGTGACAATCTTGCCTCCCATTGGGTATCTCAACTTTTGATGGAGAGTTGAAGTCACGGCACTTGCTTTATGTATCCAGGGACGCCCAAGTAGACAGGAATAGGCGGGACGAATATCCATCACATAGAACACAGTATTAAAAGTTTGGGCGCCTACTCTGATGGGGAGCTCAACCTCGCCATACACAGTACTCATAGTGCCATCATAAGCTTTGACTATCACATTACTAGATTTCAGCTCAATTCCATCGACCTTGAGTCTGTCCAACACCACCTTGGGTAACACATTCAGAGAAGAGCCATCATCAACTAGTACATGAGCCAGGGTAGTACCACCACATTCAATGGAGATATGCAGTGCCTTGTTATGATTCCTCCCACTAGGACTTAGATCAGCATCAGAAAACCCAAGGTAGTTATCAGTTGTTAAGTTTGCAATACAGTTCTCGAGTTGAGTGACAGAAATCTCTTGTGGCACATGAGCAGCCTCTAGAAATTTCATCATAGCCTTGGCATGGGTCTTTGAACAACTCAAGAGCGACAGCATAGAGATCTTGGAAGGAGTATGCCCCATTTGTTCAACAATATCATAATCACTCTTGCGGATGTACTTCAGGAATTCATTTGTTTCTTCAGATGGCGCATTCCCGGTGACAGTTTCAGATTCATGCAATGGTCCTTTATCATGAACATCAGCATTCGGGGTGATAGTAACAGCAGGTGAAGTAACATTTGGAGAGATCTCTGGAGAAAACACCCTTCCACTTCTCGTTACCTTACTAGTCCCAGCAATGTTTCCCACATCAGGATTGTCATTTTCAGAAGCTTTAACAGACTCAAGTTCTTGTTTAACTCCTTGAATAAAAACCTCGGCACCATAATTCCAAGGGACAGCCTTGTCAGAGGAGTAGGGTATTGGACCAGGTTGAGTGATAACAATCGGAGCCACACGGGGTTCAGAAGAGATCTTGAAGGGAGCCTTGGTAGGGATCTTTAGTGGTGCTTTGGAAATCACGGATACGTCTTCGAGTTTCAAACCATGAGAAAAACCTTCGCACAATTCTTCCACAGTGGGAGTCTTCTCAAATCTGATAGTGCCACGATCCATCCAGCCTTGGATACCTCTTTTCAGATTCTCGCAACCATTAGATGAGAATGCACAGTAATAACAGTCGGGGTCGCAACCTGGAAATAAACCAGCTCGCAACAACCCTCTCTTGATATCAGGAAGAGGGGTTGACAGGTCCCTCACATCATGGACATGGATTGTGTCCATGATGGCATTAACAGTATGGTCATGCTTTGGCATTGGAGCAGTGATGACATTAGGGGTCTCAGGAGCGTCGAACTCAATTTCACCAGCTTCCAACATGTCTTGAACCTTATTTCTCAACGCCCAACAATTATCGGTAGTGTGCCCAGGACTATTAGAATGATACGCACATTTGGCCTTAGGGTCATAATTTGGAGATGTGGTAGTAACGCTCTTGGGCGGGTCTCTCAGAGTGATTAGGTTGGCTTTCAGCAGATGTTGCAGAACTTGAGATAGAGGCATGTTGATCTTGGTGAATTGCCTCCTTGGTCTATCAGTCTTGCGTTGGTAGTCTTGTCTAGGAGCTTGTTGAGATATTGGTGCAGAGATGAGGACGGCACCAACAGACTGATTCTGGTCATCCTTACTACGACTCTTTTGACTATGAATAGCATTAGATTCGTTTCTTCCTTGATACGGCTTCCTTGTAGTACCAGAGGCAGAACCCACTTGGATCTTTCCACTTCGAATACCATTTTCCACACGTTCTCCAGTTAAGATGAGATCAGTAAACCCAGATGAAGAACTACCCAGCAGATGACTATAGAATGGCCCAGTTAGCGTGCCCATGAACATGTCTACTAACTCCCTATCATTTAAAGAGGGTTGGACTCTCCCAGCCAAATCTCTCCATTTCTGGGCATACTCCTTGAAACTTTCTTTAGGACCCATGGACATGCTTTGAAGTTGCATGCGAGTCGGTGCAAGATCAGAGTTATATTGGTATTGCTTGTAGAAAGCCACAACCAAATCTTCCCATGTACGGACGCTAGCACTTTCCAGCTTATAATACCATTCGAGTTGAGTTCCAGATAAACTCTCTTGAAAGAAATGGATCCAGAGCCTCTTATCAACAGTGTGAGGCTGAATCTTCCTCACGTAAGACCTCAAGTGCATCTTAGGACAGGAAATTCCATCATACTTAGCAAAAACGGGAATCTTGAACTTCGGAGGAATAACGACCCCAGGAACGAGTCCTAATTCTTCAAAATCCAACCCAGGTACCTTCTGAACTTCCACACTTCTCAGACGCTCTTCCAGTAGCCTATACTTCTCATCAGCGTAACCCTCGTCTTGGGGATACTCGTCTTCTTCTTCTTCTTCTTCACCATCAGAACCTACATGGCTTCCCTGATTGTTCTTGACACTGAGATCATCTCTCTCTTCATCTTCCTCATTCTTAGGGATTTCAGCATCTTCGGCCTTCCTGGGACGACCTTTGAACCTTCTTCCCAGATTGATCACTCCTTTGGGCTTCTGAGTCTTCTTCTCCTTCTTAGTCAGAAGGGCTTTCAGTTCGTTTTGCCCATTGGCTAGGGTCAGGATCAGAGTTTGAAATTCAGCATTCTGAGCTTGGAGAGCTTTGACAGATTGTTCGAGATCCATCTTTGTTACTGAAATAAACAGCACAAAGATGAGGCATTTATTTTACGAAACCTGTGATGCGATGTTTATGAATGATATGATTTATGCATATGCAATGTTTCGAGGACCTTGGAATTCAAATTTGTTTAAAACAAAACAAAAGAAACTTTATTAATAATACTTAAGGGAAAGAATTATGCAATTTGTTTTATTTGTATCTTTTACAATAAAGAAAAATATAAACTAGGAATAAAATAATAATAAAAATAAAAGTCTTCAAGTCTCCCATGGACGCTTCCTTTTTGAACCGATGAAGTTGTTGATGCCTTGCTCCGCTTGAAGTAGCCTTGTGAGCTCTAATACTTTCTTTTCTTTAGCACGAAACTGAGCTTCAAAAGTGTCTCTTTCTTCCTTTAATTGAATCCAAGATCTCTTTAATTCTTCGATGTCAGTTGGCATGTCTGGATGAGCAATAACTTGAGGAACTTTTTCCTCGCAATCGGGCTCCACTATCACAGGTAGGACATATGGATAAGGCATGACGAGACGTTGAGCACGAGCGCGCACCCATCTAAGATAAGGCCCCAAAGGAATGGAGTTTCTTTGTCCCAAGCTTTTGTTATCAACTCTATTTACCATATCCCAAGCTCGTATGAACTTCCGGCGGTGATTCTGAGTATCATCTTCATAATCAAACACAATCCCTTGTATAAGCATATGGTGAGGACCATCTCTTCGAGCGTAACCAAATTGTCGTAAAGCCAAGCAAGGATTATAAGTGATACCCCCTCGTATGCCAAGTAAAGGCACATTAGGATATTGTCCACAACGGTCGATCATGGTGAAACTTTCCTTGGATAAAGACAGCCAACGGATATCAGAATGTGAAAGTGACATTATTCTCTTGTGCCATTTCAACCTTTGGTCGTTCCTCATTACTGAACGAGGCAAGTGCGAAATAAACCACTTAGATAGCAAAGGTATGCAACACATAAGAGTCCCTCGTTTCTTCATAGTACGAGTGTGAAGAGAGTGTAGGATATCTCCAAGTAAGGTAGGAACTGGATTGCGTGTCAGAAATATCTTTATGGCGTGCACATCAATGAACTGATCAGGATTGGGGAATAATACCAAACCATAAATGAGTAAAGCTAATATGTCTTCGAAGGCTTGATAACTCATGGACTTCAAAAACATGCGAGCTTTTCCGAATAAGAACTTAGCGAGGAATCCCTTGACTCCACTTCTGGTTTCCCAATGACCATCAATATCAGACTTCTTAAGATGTAAAGCGGGAGCGATAACTTCTAATTTTGGAATTTCTTCCAAACCAGTGAACGGAATCTGATCTCGGATGGGGAGTCCAAGTATGTCAGCAAACTCTTCCATAGTAGGTACCAACTGATAATCCGGGAAAGTAAAACAATGATGCTCGGGATCGAAGAATTGAAATAGTACACTCATCATTTCTTCGTCAAAACCTGAAGTAACTAAACTGGGCAAGAGACCATGTCTTTCAGAGAATCGGGAACCTCCAGGAATCTCTAATACCAATTCTTTTAGTTCGGAAGGTATCTTCACAAAGTTAACTCGAATGGTGTTTCTAGTCTCCATGACCTACAAAATAGAACAAAGATGAATTCCTTGGTCCTCGAATGGTTAGTCATGATGTTATGATGCTTATGATGTTTATGATGTCATGATGTCAAGTAGATAACAAACACAAACAAGTCACACAATTTTGCCTTAAGGTTAGGCTTGCGTGTAGTCCAGAGGTGCGTACCCTCCCCCTGAAGTTTAGTCGGTTCAAACCTGTCCTATATAAAGATCGGGTTCTAGGGAGCTCATATCATTGACCTTTCTCGAAGGCGCTTATCTCAGTTCGGCAATTGAATCGCCAACCGAAAAGGTCCTGAAAGTCCAGTCCATATGAGTGTAGCTTCGAGTATCAACCAACTTCAGTCGGAACCAAAGCCAGCCATCTCGCTACTTTCTAAAAGTCCCAAAGTCAAGTTCGACTAAGGTTCTAAGGGCGAATTAGTGCTTAATGACACCATGCGGCAGCCAAGCATTTCCTCAGGTCGGATCCCAAGGAACACCAGGACAAACCAATGTGCCACACTAACGATGGCCATCAGATCAACCACATCAGTATACGCTGTGCAGTCTCCTTGATCTCATGCCATATACCTAAGGTACTCAGATCCGGGTTAGGATCTTTCACACAACAGAATATCCAAAACAACCCTGCAAAATTAAATCAAACAAAGCAAACAATAGAAAACATTTAAATGAATCCTAAACTTTTAAGGTAACCCCTCTTTTATCAAATTTTTTCCCCAGCAGAGTCGCCAGTTCTGTAATACGGTGAACTGACTTTTTATTAATCGAAATGTCGCGGTAAGCAAGAGTCGCCACCGACTTTTATTTTATCCAAACAAGTTAGAAAGGCTAAAAGAAACAGGAAAAACCTTTTAAATAAAATAGGGTTCGGGGGGTAATTATGCAAAGGGAAGGTGTAAGGCACCCTTTGCATCCATGGTTTTCCATGGGCTCTTAATTGCTTTGCTCGTTTTGAAACCAAAAGTTTAGAAATGTATAGAAGATGAAGAAACAAGGACTTTAGCTCGTAAATGAGCGTAGCCTTGAAAGTGTTTAGAAAAAGTTGATAAAAGACATTTTAGCCAGAGCAAGGCAATTAGGGGCCATTACCTTATAATTTGAAAAAGAGGTTCTTTTAGCCTTTCAGGGTAAAAGGATCTATCCTTGCCATAAGAGGGCAGGAAGCCTTTCATTTGGAGGTTGAAGGGTCATCGAAGCATCCTTTGCCATAAGACTGTCCCATGCCATAGAGGGGCAGGTAGTCTAAGGCAAGGATCAGAATAAGCCATTTTCGTAGGCAGCCAGAAGATACCTCAGCCTTTTTCCGTAGGCAACATCTGAGGGTCGAGGTCATTTGTGTATCGAAGGCAGCATCATTCAGGGTCGTGACCTTTTTATCGGGGCAACATGGCTGAGGTATCTTCAAATTCGAAGGACGTGGCTTATTCTGCAAAAAACACGAAGGCAACAGGCAACAAGGCAACAGGCAACAGAGAGGGTTACCCAAAAAGGCGTGCGTGTGTGCACCAATCACGTGATTCAATTCAGATATTTATCTTTTAATTAGTTATTCTAATTCAATTAACGAGTTGCACTCCCTAAATTACTAACCACGCAGTTATAAAGCAATAAAGGAAAGGGGAAAATGAAACCAGCGGAGGAGAGGGGATTTGTAACCGGTGGATATAAAATAATAGGTCTGAACAAGTAATAATTAAATAGGGTCGAGGTTTTAGGGTTACCGACTATTCGAGCTTTGGCAATTGGCGAACCCTGAAAGAAAGAAGCATGGCAAACAACAAAAAATGGGTGAGTGCATTGCCGGTTCGAAGGCAAACTTCATTAACCACAAAGAAAATAGAATAATAAATTAAAAGTAAAAATAGAGATAAGGTACTTAGCTTGGCATTTGCCTGACAGGGTTGAGGGCAAGGTTTGCCAGAAGCATCGACTCTGACCATTAGGAGTGAGCAAAGAAACAAATAAGGCGTGAGTGTATCATCAGATTCGAGGGCAAAGGGATTAACCCTAAAAATAAAGTGTCATACCCCAATTTTTGACCTAAGATACCACCTCATATCATTGCATATGCATCATTTGCATCTCTAACAAATTGCATTAGCTTGTGTTTGTTACTTGTGCTCAGCAGGGTTTAATCAGGAAATCACTCATCAGTACAAGTAACAATCAATTAGGGTTTTGTTCTCCCTTCATTTCAAAAGAACTATCTTCATCAACAATCAACATTTGGTCCCCAGAGATTCACTTCAACAAACTCAACAGCTTTGAATCGACTGAATTAGGGTTTTGACTGAAGACAGCATACTCCTGACTTTTGCTCAGGATTTGACCTAATGACTTGGGACATGACCTCAAAACCCCAAGTACATCATTTTGACCTAATCCATTGGCTCAGAACATCTCCTATACAAAGATTGATCAGACAAATCCTCAGATCAGGGTTTTTGAACTATCAGGGACTGAAATCAGGGATCACATTTGGGAAACCCTAAAAATCCCCAGGGAGTCAATCAAAGGTTTCAATCATCTTCAAATAATCCCTATGACAATATACAATGGAAATTGTATCTCAATCCAAGACCTACAGGCATCAATTTCATCAGGTCGACAATTAGGGTTTTTTGACCTAATTCACTAAACCACTGACTTTTTAATCAGGACATGGTGCCACAACTCAAATCATGATTCAATATCCTCAAATGCTTCAATATGATCCATTCATACTATTCATTTGATGAGGATAGCTTGTTTCATTTGAAATCTCCAGAAACGCGATTCGTCTGAAAAAGTCAACTGTACAAGATCACCATTGACTTTTGGGGAATTTTGGTCAACCATGACTTTTGAAGTTTTGAATCATCAATATATGATATGAGAAGTCATTTGATCAAGAAAAATCAAGAAAATCAATCAAGAATCAAAAGTCAAAAGTTTGACTTTTCATACTTAGAAAAATTTCTAAGTGTTTTTCAATGGTTTTTTCCAAACTTTGGAAGGGAATTTCTCAAAATTTCACCTACAAACTGAAAAAAACTTCCAACATGAAAGTTGTAGATTTTGATCCAATAAACAACTTTGACACATATAAATTTTTTCCATAAGATCAACCATTTAAGAGATATGGTGCTTCAAAGTTGGTACTTTTTGAAAGTTTCACTTGAAATCTCATTTTCTTCAAAGTTCATGGATCTTTTTCACCCATTTCCTTAAAGGTCTTGAAGAAACTTTCAACTAGGGTTTTGAAGTGTGTAATATGAGCTTTCCAAAATGTCAAAGAGCATGAAAAAATATGGAGTGTAGCCATGGTTTTGAATTTTGACATTAGTGAACTTTTCACTTGAAATTTCAAGTCATTTTGCCAAAGTTATGAACCATTTTGCCAAATGATCCAAGTAATGATGCATAGATGCAATAATTGGTAGATATTTGCTGATTTGAGATCAGAATGGAAGAGGATAAGAAGCTTGAGAAATAACCATGGTTAAGTCACTTTTAACCATTTGCATTTAATGTGAAAGATTCCATTTTATCTCTTAAGCCAAATCATCACTTCTTTGATCAACTTGCAAAGCTCTTCATTCAGAATCCTTGGCCTATAAATAGAGGTTCAAATCACTCTTCAAATCACACCAAAACCTCATAAACATAGGTTTTCTCTTCCTTTCTTAGAATGCAAGTTTCATGGTTTTCAAAAGAGGTAAAATTCTCAACCTCTAAACCTTTGAAGTTCTAAGCAAAGTGATGCTTCTAACACTTCCCAAATACCATATGGAAGTTGTTTGAACCTTTGAAACCTTCCAAAAACACCTCAAACTCAGAATCATCATCTCACCTCCATATATGCATATAAAGAACCTTATCATGCCAAAATCCACACAAGCTCATTTCTGTCCAAACTAATGCTTCTAACACATCCTATATACCATATATAAGCTATCCCAATCATCATCCCTGACCTGTAACTCCAAAATCACTAAGCTTGATCCTCACATGAACCATACTGCAGATCGAGTTCCATGGAATGATCCAGATGTTTTCAATCCACTCCAGGCATTCAAACACCTTCCCTAAGGTCCATTGAAGCTATCCAGATCATCAAACAACTTCTGTAACACCTCTACTGAAGAATTCGATTTCCAGTTTTGCCATTTTTGAGGTAAGTACACTTGAACTTCAAACTCTATTCTCCATGCATCATAAATGAAATATGAACATACCATCTTGTTTCTGCACACATGAGGATCATTAACCCTCAATCAATTGCATCATAACTTGCACATACGCGATTTCAGATTGAATCATAAGATTAGGGTTCTTCGTGTTCATCAGAGAATTAACCATCTTAGAGCAAAAATAAATGAAATTAAATGGTACCATCATGTTCCTGGTGAAAAATCGAGCAAGATAGGCTATTCACTTGATCAAAACAACACAGTTTTAGAGATTTTCAAATTTCAGTTGGGATTGTGTTCTTGGCGCGTTTTTTGGTTCAGAAATTTCAAATATCAATTTCAAAATATAATTAAATGAACGCGTATGTTTAACAAGCCACAAGCGTGGCTCAGTTGGTCCATGTTTTGGTCTGCAAGCGTGGGTGCGTGGGTTCAAACCTTTGTGGAGACAAAACCAATTTTTTTAGCACCTATTTTCTTTCATTTTCTTCACAACTTTAACATTTAATTTAACCAATCAAATTAATTTGTTTTCTCTTCATTTTTTACACACCTCTTATTTAATATACATATTTTGACAATATCAAAAAAAATCACAAAAAAAGATTTATTTAATGTGTTTTTAATTAGGTTTAAAATGATACATTTTAAGTGTTTTTAAATACTTTAAATATTGTTTTTCATTTAATTTTCAAACCTAATCACTTGTAAATACTTTTTTGATCAAACCCTAATCACTTAGGTCTTAATTAAGCATTAAAATTTGATTTTTTTTACTTAATTAAGTTGACTTTTGTCAAATTCAAATTGTTTTAAAACAAACGATCATTCTTTTCAAAACAATAAACCATTTCTTTTTGAAACTATTGATTAAATCTTTTTAATTGATCAATTGATTTTCAAAACGATGTGGGGCCTCTCGAATATTAGAGAGTATAAGACCCACTCTTTTTTTCCTTTTACAGTTTTTCTTTGTACAGAAAACTTTTTCAAAACAATACTTTTCAAACTGTTTTTTTAAAACAATAAATCTCACATCTTTTTTTTCAAAACCATCCACCCTGTTTTATGTAAATAAAACAGGGGCCTCTCGAATATTAGAGAGTGTAAGTCCCATTTCATTTCTTTTCTTACAGTTTTCAAAACATTCTTCAAAACAATAAAACTTCTTCAAAATAAACAATTTTCAAACAATTTTCAAATCATTTTCAAAGCAACAAAACTCCAAAGAAACAAAACTTTTCAATATACCACGGGCCTCCACGTAGGTATAAGTCCCAAGCCCTTTTGTACATACCCATTCATGTACATGAAATTAGGTATTTCATTGTACGCCTTTTGTACATATCTCGATCAGTTTGATTTTTAACTTTGAATAACAAACCAAAAATGAAGGTTTCTTTAAATCTTCCCAAAAATACCATGGGCCTCCATGTAGGTATAAGTCCCAAGCCCTTTTTGTAAATACCTGTTTATATAGCTTTGAATAAATTCAAGTGGACCTCTCCTCGAGTATGAGTCCCGAGCCCCTATATATACAAATGGAGCATGCTTACAGGTATATTTCCTTCATAAACTCCATTATATACACACACTCTGTCATATATAACTGTTCATGTACTTGTTCATGTTTGTTTGTACTTGTTCATACTTGTGATTGTGTTATATGCTTATTCAACTTAGTACAACACTAGGTTCCCCATAGCCTCCTATTGGGCTTCGTGCAAAGAATCTCCACTAGTTTAGGTTAGGACATAGAGTATGGTTTCCCGGTGAAATCGCTCTAAGAGCTCAGACCAACTATACCATGCCTCCCCTTGGGCTTTGTACAAACGAGTGACCCTCCCATAGCCTCCTCTTGGGCTTACAATGCAAGGACCCTGGATTGTCCCTCCCATAGCCTCCTCTTGGGCTTACAATGCAAGGACCCTCGGATAGCCTCCTCTTGGGCTTCGTACAAGGACCCACGGGCTTCTTATAAGCATCCCCAATATCCAAATCAAATACCCTAGGAGATTAGACATTTTTCATCTCTATGCTAGGAGTATCTCTTTTATATCATCACAAACAATCAATCAATCAATCAAACTTTTTTGCCACAAGGCTGGCTAATCAATCCAACTTTCTTTTTGCCACAAGGCTGGCTAATCAATCAAACTGTTTTACCACCGTACTGGATGATTAATCAAAGTTTTTGTCACAAGGCTGACTTCATTGAAACTTTTGCCACAAGGCTGGCTGATTAATCAAAGTTTTTGTCACAAGGCTGACTTCATTGAAACTTTTGCCACAAGGCTGGTTAAACAAACAAAAACATCTTTATCATTCTAAGCACCCTAAGTGGCATGGCCCCGGGCTTATAATGAAAAGATTTTCAAACAAAATCAAACAGATGTATGTGATGATATAGATTAGATACATCTAGCATTTAGACGACATTTGTCTATTTTCCTTTGCTTCCACTAGCATAAGTGGGAACTACGATTGCTCTGACTTTCTCAACATCCCTTTGAGAATACGTAGGCACAAGGTCGATCCTTGGCGAGCAAAACAAAACAAAAAAAAACCATTCAAACCTTAGCACCCGTAGACCCCGAGCTACAGATGCTCTGATTCCCTCTAAGGGATATGTATGCAGAGGATCGCGATGATCTTTGCGAGCATAATCAAACAAACACCTTAGGTCCCACCTATTTCACAACAGAACCTTCACCGTAGCATAAAATAAAAAACAATAAAGAACCCTGTAGAGTACTACAGATACGTTGGGTGCTAATACCTTCCCTTCGTATAACCAACCCTCTTACCCAAGATCTCCCCCCACTTTTAGGTTATTGCAGCTTTTTTCCTTTTCCTCCTTTGGAAATAATAAAAAGTTTGGTCGGTACAAAAGAAAAATCATTTTTTGAGCACTCGAGCCCAAAGAAGGCATCAGGTGTCTCATCCACAAAAAAGAGGAACAAAACGGTTTTTCGCCCGCGACAGAAAAATGGCGACTTCACTGGGGAACCATCTTTTTATTGTTTCCAAAGGAAGGGTTATTTCTAATTATTGTTTTTATTTTAATTTTTGTTATATGTGTGATTCTTTGGTTCTGTTACTTGTGTGGTTCTGTTACAAGTGATACATTATGGAAAAATCCTAACCCGGATTAAGTACACATAAGAAATTAGGTGGAGGGTATAGTCATGTGCAGGCGCACTTGAGAATCCTTCCGCTCAGTGGAGGTTCCTTGTTGGTAATATATGTTTAGCATGCTTTCGTAGCGAAGACATTATTGCCGCATTGAACTGTAGAAGCTGAGAGACCGTAGAACCCCAACCCATCCTGGCCTTATTAGGACGTGGTGCAGAAACGATCCAGGTGAAGACTTGGATAGTTGTCATGCGGAGAACCACACTCAGACGAGTTTTTCTTGAGAATATTTCTGGCTCATCAGTTTAGTCGTGAAAGCCGGTAATATCCGAAAGAAAAATGTAGACTCTGACGTATCAGTAGAACATGTTGTACAGGTGATTAACTAGATCTATCCCTATTTGGTTCTCTGACCTCATGCTCGTGACGCTGGACCTTTGAACCTGTGTGTACTATGTTTGAATTACCATGTTTGTGTACCATGTTTGCGTTACCATTACCATGTCTGTTTTACCATGTTTGAATATGTGGCATTCATGCATCCACGCATTCATACATTAAAAAAAAAAACCCTTTTTTTTTTCCATAAAAACATGATTTTTCCAAAGATTTAGAGAAATTTTCTTTGCAAACATTTTAGGATTTAGTCATGGAAGAAGTAAAAAGGCATACCAAGAAATACGGTTTCAAAGCGCCTGATGTGGGAAAACTGATAGAGTTAGCATCTTCTGTACAAAATCCTTCTAATTTTAGGAAAAGTTATGGAAAACTTTTGCCTATCCTGAACTCTCATGTTGATGAAGGACTTCTCAAAACTCTGGTTCAGTTCTATGATCCCGTCTACCGTTGTTTCACCTTTCCAGACTACCAGTTGGTACCGACCTTGGAAGAATATGCCAATCTTTTGGGTATCCCTGTGTCTGACAAAATACCCTTCAATGGTTTGGAAGCCATTCCTAAGTCACATGTCATTGCAACAAGTATCCACTTGAAGAAATCTGAAGTAGAGAGTAATTGGACTACCAAAGGAAACCTCCCGGGTTTAACTTCACACTTCCTGATAAAGAAAGCCTTTGATTTCATCGAAACTGGTAGCATGATAGCTTTTGAAGCTGTACTAGCCTTGCTCATCTATGGGTTGGTTCTGTTTCCCAATGTCGACAACTTTGTTGATATCAATGCCATAAAGATTTTTCTGATTGGAAATCCTGTTCCGACTTTACTTGGTGACATGTATTTCTCTGTCCATCATAGGAATCGCCAAGGCGGTGGAATCATTGTATGTTGTGCACCTCTATTGTTCAAATGGATTGTTTCACACTTACCTGAGTCTCCTATTTTCACAGAAAACCGAGAAGGTTTGCGTTGGCCTCGAAGACTTATGTCTCTTACTAATAATGATATCCGTTGGTATACCTTGGCTCGCTGTGGTACAGAAACCATTGATAGTTGCGGAGAATTCGCCAACGTACCTCTCATTGGTACACAAGGAGGAATTAACTATAATCCGATCTTAGCCCGACGACAACTCGGGTATGCAAATTCAGTTAAACCTGTTGGTCTCGCAGTAGAAAGCTACTTCTATCAAGAAAGGGAAGATCCTCAAAGGTTGAAGACAAGAATGATGAGAGCTTGGTACGACGTCCGATGGAAAGAAAAAGGTGAGGAAAAGAATTGCATTGCTACGGACGCCTACACCTGCTGGGTAAAGAAAAGAGAAAAGGAGTTTCAAATGCCTTATGATTATGAAAAACCCATGTCTCTTGTGGTACCTCAACTACCCAATATTCCCATTCCCACTATGAAGGAATACCAAGACACTTTAGCCAAGATGAGGTTAGAAAAAAATGCTTGGGAGCACAAGTTTCGTAGGACCGATATGGAAAACAGAAGGTTGAAGAAACAAGTGAAAGATCACGAAGAAACTCTCTACTGTCAAGATGGATGGCTCATGAGTAAAGATGAGAAGATTCGTCAGAAAGACGCTGCAATCAAGAGATACATCAAAGAAAGCAAGAAAAAACCTGAAGGTTCAACAAGCAACGCTCCAACTCCTGACGATTGGAAGAATATTGTTGACAAGCTAAAGACCGAAAAGGCCGAATTGAAAGCTTACTATGGGAAAGAAATCATGAAGCTCAAACTGCACAATGCATTTGGTTCTTCGTCTGATGAAGATGCTTAGGATTGTTTAGCTTTTTATTTGCTTTTGTAAGGAGCTACGCTCCAATGTTGTAACATTTCCAATTATTGTAATAAAATAAAAAAAAAATGAATGAATAAAAGATTTGTTTGTGTTCAAATGTTTGCAAGAGAATAATCTTTAAAATATTTGGAAAAATCATAAATTTCTTTTTGCATGCATCATTCTGCATATCGAGTCTGTTGTATAGAGTCTCATCTTTTGGATCTTTCTCCATTAGATCGTCAAGCTGTCGCGTCTCAAAGTTTCTCGACCGCGCTCGCAATCAGATCACAGATACAATACTCGTTCAAGCAGAAGAAGAGTAATGGAACACTCTGAACAAGAGAATATTGAGCTCCGTGGTACAGTGACCACTCTTCAGGAAAAGTTGGAAAGTCTTACTACTCTGGTTGACTCCTTGATGGCCGCACAGAATCAGCCGCCACCACCCAACAGTCAAGCAACAGTAACATCTGAGGTTACTACTCCAGTTTCTACGGTTGCATTCGGCATTCCATCTTTTTCCATGCCAGAAGGTTGGGGCACGCCTTTCAGCTTTGGTACAGGTTTCCGCCATAATGTTTCTGGGGTTCAAACATCCACAACTGAAGCGCCTGCTGCTCAGAGTTCACAGTTCACTCCAAATCAGGGGATAACTTTTTCTCAAGTTACTATGGCACTTTCTCAACCCACTATGACGGTTCCGACTCCTATGGTTCACACTGTTCCTTACGGAGACAATGAGGTTTATCATGATCAGGGTGATAGCACAAATCAGCGAAGCCTTGTAGGAGATCTCCAAGAACAATTCAACAAGATTCAGCTGGAAGTTAAAGCTATTCGGGGAAAAGATTTGTTTGGAAAGAATGCCCAGAAGCTATGTTTGGTTCCCAGTGTGCAAATACCAGCTAAATTCAAGGTCCCAGACTTTGAGAAGTATAAAGGTAGTTCTTGTCCGCAAAGCCATCTTGTGATGTATGCCAGGAAGATGTCTACTTATGCAGATAATCATCAGTTGCTTATCCATTACTTTCAAGACAGTTTAACTGGTGCCGCACTGAAGTGGTACACAGGTTTGGATAGCACCAATATTCGGACTTTCAATGACCTAGGTGAGGCCTTTGTCCGACAATACAAGTATAACTCGGATATGGCTCCAGACAGAGATCAGCTTCGGTCCATGGCTCAGAAAGATCATGAAGCTTTCAAAGAGTATGCCCAACGATGGAGAGAAACTGCTGCTCAGATTAATCCACCGTTAAAAGAGAAAGAGATGACAAAGATCTTCTTGAATACTCTCGGTCCGTTTTACTATGAACGCATGATTGCTAGTGCTCCAAGTGATTTCACCGAAATGGTAAACATGGGGATGCGTCTAGAAGAAGGAGTCCGAACCGGACGTCTGACTAAAGAAGGTGGATCTTCAAGTGGAATCAAAAAGTTTGGAAGTGGTTTCCCAAAGAAGAAGGAACAAAGTGTTGACATGGTATCCCAAGGGAAGCCAAGAGGAAACGTCAATCGTCGACAACAGATTGCTGCTATTGCGCCAGTTGTTAATACATCACCTAATCCGGGATTCACTCCTCAGTTTCAACAACAACAGCCTCGACAACAGGCTCAGCAGTTAAACAATAATCAGAATCGAGTACAAAGAACTCCACAGTTCGATCCGATTCCGATGACCTACACAGAATTGTACCCTGCACTGATTGAAAGAGGCCTTATTCAAACTAAAGCACCACCACCAGTACCTGAGAGACTCCCATGGTGGTACAAAGCTGAGGTTTCATGCCCTTATCATCAAGGGGCACCTGGCCATGATCTTGAGCATTGCATAGCTTTGAAATATGAAGTTCAGAGGTTGGTTAGATCTAATCTCCTCTCTTTCAGAAATTTGAATCCTAATGTGCAAGCAAATCCGCTCTTCATTCAGAATCCTTGGCCTATAAATAGAGGTTCAAATCACTCTTCAAATCACACCAAAACCTCATAAACATAGGTTTTCTCTTCCTTTCTTAGAATGCAAGTTTCATGGTTTTCAAAAGAGGTAAAATTCTCAACCTCTAAACCTTTGAAGTTCTAAGCAAAGTGATGCTTCTAACACTTCCCAAATACCATATGGAAGTTGTTTGAACCTTTGAAACCTTCCAAAAACACCTCAAACTCAGAATCATCATCTCACCTCCATATATGCATATAAAGAACCTTATCATGCCAAAATCCACACAAGCTCATTTCTGTCCAAACTAATGCTTCTAACACATCCTATATACCATATATAAGCTATCCCAATCATCATCCCTGACCTGTAACTCCAAAATCACTAAGCTTGATCCTCACATGAACCATACTGCAGATCGAGTTCCATGGAATGATCCAGATGTTTTCAATCCACTCCAGGCATTCAAACACCTTCCCTAAGGTCCATTGAAGCTATCCAGATCATCAAACAACTTCTGTAACACCTCTACTGAAGAATTCGATTTCCAGTTTTGCCATTTTTGAGGTAAGTACACTTGAACTTCAAACTCTATTCTCCATGCATCATAAATAAAATATGAACATACCATCTTGTTTCTGCACACATGAGGATCATTAACCCTCAATCAATTGCATCATAACTTGCACATACGCGATTTCAGATTGAATCATAAGATTAGGGTTCTTCGTGTTCATCAGAGAATTAACCATCTTAGAGCAAAAATAAATGAAATTAAATGGTACCATCATGTTCCTGGTGAAAAATCGAGCAAGATAGGCTATTCACTTGATCAAAACAACACAGTTTTAGAGATTTTCAAATTTCAGTTGGGATTGTGTTCTTGGCGCGTTTTTTGGTTCAGAAATTTCAAATATCAATTTCAAAATATAATTAAATGAACGCGTATGTTTAACAAGCCACAAGCGTGGCTCAGTTGGTCCATGTTTTGGTCTGCAAGCGTGGGTGCGTGGGTTCAAACCCTTGTGGAGACAAAACCAATTTTTTTTAGCACCTATTTTCTTTCATTTTCTTCACAACTTTAACATTTAATTTAACCAATCAAATTAATTTGTTTTCTCTTCATTTTTTACACACCTCTTATTTAATATACATATTTTGACAATATCAAAAAAAATCACAAAAAAAGATTTATTTAATGTGTTTTTAATTAGGTTTAAAATGATACATTTTAAGTGTTTTTAAATACTTTAAATATTGTTTTTCATTTAATTTTCAAACCTAATCACTTGTAAATACTTTTTTGATCAAACCCTAATCACTTAGGTCTTAATTAAGCATTAAAATTTGATTTTTTTACTTAATTAAGTTGACTTTTGTCAAATTCAAATTGTTTTAAAACAAACGATCATTCTTTTCAAAACAATAAACCATTTCTTTTTGAAACTATTGATTAAATCTTTTTAATTGATCAATTGATTTTCAAAATGATGTGGGGCCTCTCGAATATTAGAGAGTATAAGACCCACTCTTTTTTTCCTTTTACAGTTTTTCTTTGTACAGAAAACTTTTTCAAAACAATACTTTTCAAACTGTTTTTTTAAAACAATAAATCTCACATCTTTTTTTTCAAAACCATCCACCCTGTTTTATGTAAATAAAACAGGGGCCTCTCGAATATTAGAGAGTGTAAGTCCCATTTCATTTCTTTTCTTACAGTTTTCAAAACATTCTTCAAAACAATAAAACTTCTTCAAAATAAACAATTTTCAAACAATTTTCAAATCATTTTCAAAGCAACAAAACTCCAAAGAAACAAAACTTTTCAATATACCACGGGCCTCCACGTAGGTATAAGTCCCAAGCCCTTTTGTACATACCCATTCATGTACATGAAATTAGGTATTTCATTGTACGCCTTTTGTACATATCTCGATCAGTTTGATTTTTAACTTTGAATAACAAACCAAAAATGAAGGTTTCTTTAAATCTTCCCAAAAATACCATGGGCCTCCATGTAGGTATAAGTCCCAAGCCCTTTTTGTAAATACCTGTTTATATAGCTTTGAATAAATTCAAGTGGACCTCTCCTCGAGTATGAGTCCCGAGCCCCTATATATACAAATGGAGCATGCTTACAGGTATATTTCCTTCATAAACTCCATTATATACACACACTCTGTCATATATAACTGTTCATGTACTTGTTCATGTTTGTTTGTACTTGTTCATACTTGTGATTGTGTTATATGCTTATTCAACTTAGTACAACACTAGGTTCCCCATAGCCTCCTATTGGGCTTCGTGCAAAGAATCTCCACTAGTTTAGGTTAGGACATAGAGTATGGTTTCCCGGTGAAATCGCTCTAAGAGCTCAGACCAACTATACCATGCCTCCCCTTGGGCTTTGTACAAACGAGTGACCCTCCCATAGCCTCCTCTTGGGCTTACAATGCAAGGACCCTGGATTGTCCCTCCCATAGCCTCCTCTTGGGCTTACAATGCAAGGACCCTCGGATAGCCTCCTCTTGGGCTTCGTACAAGGACCCACGGGCTTCTTATAAGCATCCCCAATATCCAAATCAAATACCCTAGGAGATTAGACATTTTTCATCTCTATGCTAGGAGTATCTCTTTTATATCATCACAAACAATCAATCAATCAATCAAACTTTTTTGCCACAAGGCTGGCTAATCAATCCAACTTTCTTTTTGCCACAAGGCTGGCTAATCAATCAAACTGTTTTACCACCGTACTGGATGATTAATCAAAGTTTTTGTCACAAGGCTGACTTCATTGAAACTTTTGCCACAAGGCTGGCTGATTAATCAAAGTTTTTGTCACAAGGCTGACTTCATTGAAACTTTTGCCACAAGGCTGGTTAAACAAACAAAAACATCTTTATCATTCTAAGCACCCTAAGTGGCATGGCCCCGGGCTTATAATGAAAAGATTTTCAAACAAAATCAAACAGATGTATGTGATGATATAGATTAGATACATCTAGCATTTAGACGACATTTGTCTATTTTCCTTTGCTTCCACTAGCATAAGTGGGAACTACGATTGCTCTGACTTTCTCAACATCCCTTTGAGAATACGTAGGCACAAGGTCGATCCTTGGCGAGCAAAACAAAACAAAAAAAAACCATTCAAACCTTAGCACCCGTAGACCCCGAGCTACAGATGCTCTGATTCCCTCTAAGGGATATGTATGCAGAGGATCGCGATGATCTTTGCGAGCATAATCAAACAAACACCTTAGGTCCCACCTATTTCACAACAGAACCTTCACCGTAGCATAAAATAAAAAACAATAAAGAACCCTGTAGAGTACTACAGATACGTTGGGTGCTAATACCTTCCCTTCGTATAACCAACCCTCTTACCCAAGATCTCCCCCCACTTTTAGGTTATTGCAGCTTTTTTCCTTTTCCTCCTTTGGAAATAATAAAAAGTTTGGTCGGTACAAAAGAAAAATCATTTTTTGAGCACTCGAGCCCAAAGAAGGCATCAGGTGTCTCATCCACAAAAAAGAGGAACAAAACGGTTTTTCGCCCGCGACATAAAGAATAAATAAATATAAAAATAATAGTTAAAAAAAGTGAGGGTACTTAGCTCTGATTTGATCTGATATGGTTAGAGTCGGAGGTTGCTCAGAGGTGAACCCTGAAACAACGGCAAAGGCAGAAAAAAAAAAAAAATGAAGGCGGGGCAAACCCTAGATTTAAAGGAAACCAAATAGACTTTTAAGAAAAAGAGTAAATAAGGTACTTAGCTTCGAGTCTTGATCGGGCGCATTGTCGGAGTAAACCATGTTGGTAACCCTGGAAAGACACAGAAGATAGAAGTATTCAGTGTAGGGACTAGTCTTCGTAAAACCTGATTAGGGTACGAAATAAAATAAGAAAATACAAACGATTTAATTAATTATTGGTCTTACGACCTAATTAATTAAATCGGGGTAAGAAAATAAAATTGAGTGCAAAAATATTTTTTATGAACTTTTATGAATTTTTATGAATTAACTAGAATATTTTTGAATTATGAAATAAATTATTAAAACAAACAAATAAAATATTAATTATTATAAGTAAATAAATTATATAACGTAAAAGAAAAAGTTTAATATTTATTATAAAAAAGATTTTTTATAAAAAGGAATTTTATGAGAGAAAGAAAAAAAAACAAAAAAAAAAACAAAGTATGTATATATATATATAAATAAAATGGGCTGAGTAATTAAAAATAAAAAAAAATTAAGAAAATCTTAACTTTTAATCATGTGTGGCGCAGGCTGGAGGAGCATGATGGACCTGCAAATTTGATGCGTGAGATTTGGCGCTGCATTGATCTGAAGGCTGGGATTACGAGGGAGCACCACACGCTCATGGGCCGCGAAGCACTGGAGTCTTCCGGTTTTAAAAAGAAAACGCGCGCGAGTACCAGCCAGTGGGAGAGTGACACGTTGTCATCCCCTACCTTGGAAAATTTCAGAAACGCTTTTTACAGCGCTTTTTCTAGGGAAGCTCGGCTTGTAGGAGGTAATTCTGGAGGTGTTGATGTCGAGCAAGGGTCCACTTAGCTTCAATGGGTGCCCAGGAACGTATTAGGATTAGAGAAAACTCTTGATTAAGCCTGCAACCTTGAATTGATGTTTGAAATTTTCTTCTCTTTGTAACTCGGTTTGGAGTCCTTGGCTGCAGATTTTTTCTCCACCCCTATGATCTGAATTGCTTGTGTATATATATTAGAAGGATTAGGGCAAATAAAATTGAAAAGAATCTCTTTGAATCAAGAATTTAATATGGTGAAAATTTGATTGAAAATATGATTTCGAAAATTTCCAATTATGGCCAATATTGACTCAATCTCCTCCCAATCACATTTGCACGAAATTACATTAGATATGGAACATATTTGATGATAAAATAGATCCAAATCATATCTTGTACCAATATTTGATTTTCTTTTTAATTTATTTGATTTTAATCCTTTTTTAAATGAATTAAAAATTCATAATAAATCAAATAAAGCTTATAATTTCGTGGGAAAAAGGTTTTGGGCCTTTGATGACTTGTATAGCAAGATTGGATCAAAAGAACTAGGGCCTTTTTGCAAAAAGTGTTCAATTCTTTCACATTTTCCTTCCCAGAATAGCCTCACTTTGACAAGGCCTATCTCCCTCAATTTTTGGGGTATGGAAGTGTTCTAAGACATTTTGGAAACCTTAGAGAGTCCTCTAACCAATGTCTTTGGTCTCACATCAAAATCTTTTTCCATTCTTATTTTATGTCCTTTTGAAAAATGTATCTTTTTGTTGACTTTTGAAAAGGACCTATAATGTATGAAGCCATATTTCTTAAACCATTGACCTATGGGCTCTGATTCTTGGACCATTGGATAGGGGAATGAATTCTCTTCAAAATGAGCTTTGGTGGGAATTTTTCTGATGAAGTATGAATATTTGGTGAATTTTCAAAGTTTGGTTGACTTTTTTCAGTTTATGCCTAAAATAGTAACTTTTGACTTTTGACTTTTCTGATCTTTCCTTGCATCATCATGATCAACCCTTGATCAAATGATGATTTTATGGTTATGAGGATGTTGTTGACCAAATATCTTGAGTTTTGACTATATATTGACTTGAAATGACTGTTTTGCCCTTGAGAGTCGACTGTTGACCTAATCAGGATTTGAGGGCCTACACTTGCTCAGTTTGACTTGAAACTTTATATGGAGATGCTTTGGGATGTCAGTGACCCTATGGAACCATCTTGAGCCATTGATTTAATGATTTTCCATTGAGTTAATCAAACCCTAGTTCAGAGCCTTTGTATAGGAGAGTGTATTTTGGAGCTTTGTCTTTTGATTTGGTTTTATGTATGAGAAATAGCATGGGCAAATTTTGGGGTATGACAGCTGCCCCTGTTCAATTATCTTAAACCTGAAGATGTAGAGTGGTCTGCGCGCCAGTCGGTATCTGAAGGTGGAAGATGATTGAACATAAGAATACCAAGAAATTTGCCCTATTTGAAGTAGGGACCTTTGTCGGAGATGAGCTTGTGGATGCCATCTGGAAGTTGAATTTTGAAAAGATGTTGTTTGCGCGTTGATCGTGTCATTACCGTTCGTAGTAAATGAATTAGATCCTTGGGAATTGATCGTGTCAGCATCGTTCGTGATACTTGAATTAGATCTTGGAAAGATGATCTTGTCTTCATCGTTCGTGATGATAGAATTAGATTCTCTTGTCGTGTCAGCACCGTTCGTAGTGACTGAATTAGACTGGGAAGGCCAGTGATCGTGTCCACACCGTTCGTGATGATAGAATTAGACCTCTGATCGCTTGATCGTGTCAGTACCGTTCGTGGTAACCGAATTAGATCTTCGAGCATTGACCGTGTCAGTACCGTTCGTAGTAGCTGAAGACAAGAATGATGAGAGCTTGGTACGACGTCCGATGGAAAGAAAAAGGTGAGGAAAAGAATTGCATTGCTACGGACGCCTACACCTGCTGGGTAAAGAAAAGAGCAAAGGAGTTTCAAATGCCTTATGATTATGAAAAACCCATGTCTCTTGTGGTACCTCAACTACCCAATATTCCCATTCCCACTATGAAGGAATACCAAGACACTTTAGCCAAGATGAGGTTAGAAAAAAATGCTTGGGAGCACAAGTTTCGTAGGACCGATATGGAAAACAGAAGGTTGAAGAAACAAGTGAAAGATCACGAAGAAACTCTCTACTGTCAAGATGGATGGCTCATGAGTAAAGATGAGAAGATTCGTCAGAAAGACGCTGCAATCAAGAGATACATCAAAGAAAGCGAGAAAAAACCTGAAGGTTCAACAAGCAACGCTCCAACTCCTGACGATTGGAAGAATATTGTTGACAAGCTAAAGACCGAAAAGGCCGAATTGAAAGCTTACTATGGGAAAGAAATCATGAAGCTCAAACTGCACAATGCATTTGGTTCTTCGTCTGATGAAGATGCTTAGGATTGTTTAGCTTTTTATTTGCTTTTGTAAGGAGCTACGCTCCAATGTTGTAACATTTCCAATTATTGTAATAAAATAAAAAAAAAAATGAATGAATAAAAGATTTGTTTGTGTTCAAATGTTTGCAAGAGAATAATCTTTAAAATATTTGGAAAAATCATAAATTTCTTTTTGCATGCATCATTCTGCATATCGAGTCTGTTGTATAGAGTCTCATCTTTTGGATCTTTCTCCATTAGATCGTCAAGCTGTCGCGTCTCAAAGTTTCTCGACCGCGCTCGCAATCAGATCACAGATACAATACTCGTTCAAGCAGAAGAAGAGTAATGGAACACTCTGAACAAGAGAATATTGAGCTCCGTGGTACAGTGACCACTCTTCAGGAAAAGTTGGAAAGTCTTACTACTCTGGTTGACTCCTTGATGGCCGCACAGAATCAACCGCCACCACCCAACAGTCAAGCAACAGTAACATCTGAGGTTACTACTCCAGTTTCTACGGTTGCATTCGGCATTCCATCTTTTTCCATGCCAGAAGGTTGGGGCACGCCTTTCAGCTTTGGTACAGGTTTCCGCCATAATGTTTCTGGGGTTCAAACATCCACAACTGAAGCGCCTGCTGCTCAGAGTTCACAGTTCACTCCAAATCAGGGGATAACTTTTTCTCAAGTTACTATGGCACTTTCTCAACCCACTATGACGGTTCCGACTCCTATGGTTCACACTGTTCCTTACGGAGACAATGAGGTTTATCATGATCAGGGTGATAGCACAAATCAGCGAAGCCTTGTAGGAGATCTCCAAGAACAATTCAACAAGATTCAGCTGGAAGTTAAAGCTATTCGGGGAAAAGATTTGTTTGGAAAGAATGCCCAGAAGCTATGTTTGGTTCCCAGTGTGCAAATACCAGCTAAATTCAAGGTCCCAGACTTTGAGAAGTATAAAGGTAGTTCTTGTCCGCAAAGCCATCTTGTGATGTATGCCAGGAAGATGTCTACTTATGCAGATAATCATCAGTTGCTTATCCATTACTTTCAAGACAGTTTAACTGGTGCCGCACTGAAGTGGTACACAGGTTTGGATAGCACCAATATTCGGACTTTCAATGACCTAGGTGAGGCCTTTGTCCGACAATACAAGTATAACTCGGATATGGCTCCAGACAGAGATCAGCTTCGGTCCATGGCTCAGAAAGATCATGAAGCTTTCAAAGAGTATGCCCAACGATGGAGAGAAACTGCTGCTCAGATTAATCCACCGTTAAAAGAGAAAGAGATGACAAAGATCTTCTTGAATACTCTCGGTCCGTTTTACTATGAACGCATGATTGCTAGTGCTCCAAGTGATTTCACCGAAATGGTAAACATGGGGATGCGTCTAGAAGAAGGAGTCCGAACCGGACGTCTGACTAAAGAAGGTGGATCTTCAAGTGGAATCAAAAAGTTTGGAAGTGGTTTCCCAAAGAAGAAGGAACAAAGTGTTGACATGGTATCCCAAGGGAAGCCAAGAGGAAACGTCAATCGTCGACAACAGATTGCTGCTATTGCGCCAGTTGTTAATACATCACCTAATCCGGGATTCACTCCTCAGTTTCAACAACAACAGCCTCGACAACAGGCTCAGCAGTTAAACAATAATCAGAATCGAGTACAAAGAACTCCACAGTTCGATCCGATTCCGATGACCTACACAGAATTGTACCCTGCACTGATTGAAAGAGGCCTTATTCAAACTAAAGCACCACCACCAGTACCTGAGAGACTCCCATGGTGGTACAAAGCTGAGGTTTCATGCCCTTATCATCAAGGGGCACCTGGCCATGATCTTGAGCATTGCATAGCTTTGAAATATGAAGTTCAGAGGTTGGTTAGATCTAATCTCCTCTCTTTCAGAAATTTGAATCCTAATGTGCAAGCAAATCCGCTGCCCAATCATGGAGGGCATGTTGTAAACATGGTATATGGATGTCCTGGCCAATACCGAGTCTATAATATCAACTTCTCAAGAGCAGATTTGGTACAAATGCACGCCACTCTTTGTCGGGGGCAGAATTTTCGCCAACATCAATACGGTTCCTGTAGAATATGTTGTGTGGATCCTCACGGGTGTTCGATTGTGAGAAGAGATCTCCAAGTTTTGCTAGATAATGGTACTATTGAGATCTACAGAAATAGGGATGAAAATGAAGTTAACATGATAGGATGTTATCCGCATGAGCTTTTAGTCTCAGATATCAACTCGGAAATGCCTACAGTTAACGTCATCGTTCCTCATTTCAACATGCCTGAGCGCATGGAAGTTACTTACAACAAGCCGAAGGTTCCTGTTGCTCCATTAATCATTTGTCTACCTGGACCTGTTCCTTATGACTCTGACAAGGCAGTTCCATACAACTACAATGCAACAATGATAAAGGATGGACAAGAAGTTCCTTTACCAACTCTCTCATCTGTCGAAAACATCGCTGATGTGAGTCGAGTAACAAGAAGTGGACGTGTGTATACTCCGCTACCTCCAAAGCAGCCTGTTGCTCCTGTTACCGGGCAAAATCCTGTCAATACACCAGTAGGGAATCCTGTGGAAACTCCTGTCAGTAATCCAAACACTGATGTTGGTCAATCCAGTGGAACCAATGTCAATCCCGATTTTGATGAAATTTTGAAGCTTATTAAAAGAAGTGAATACAAGATTGTGGATCAGCTTATGCAGACTCCTTCAAAAATCTCAATACTTTCATTGTTGTTGAATTCAGAAGCCCACAGGGAAGCCCTGATGAAAGTCTTAGATCAAGCTTTTGTAGATCATGATGTGACTGTTGACCACTTTGATGGGATAATAGCCAACATAACAGCTTGTAACAATTTAAGCTTCTGTGATGAAGAACTCCCCGAGGAGGGTAAAAATCACAATCTTGCTTTGCACATTTCTATGAACTGTCAGTCAGACTCTTTGTCCAATGTGTTAGTAGACACCGGATCTTCCTTGAATGTTATGCCAAAGACGACTCTTGCTCGTTTGTCTTACCAAGGAATGCCTATGAAGTTCAGTGGTGTAGTAGTCAAAGCATTTGATGGATCGCGAAAATCGGTTATTGGCGAAGTCAACCTTCCCATGACAATTGGTCCACATACGTTCCAAATCATCTTCCAGGTCATGGACATACAAGCTGCTTATAGCTGTCTGTTAGGACGACCATGGATCCATGAAGCAGGGGCAGTAACTTCTACGCTCCACCAAAAGTTAAAGTTTGTAACAAATGGAAAATTGGTAACAATAAGTGGAGAACAAGCCTTGATGGTGAGTCATTTATCCAATTTCTCTTTCATAAGTGCCGATAATGAGGAAGGAACTCAGTTCCAAGGTCTCTCTTTAGAAGACGAATCTTCCAAGAAGAAAGCATCGATCTCTTCATACAAAGAGGCGGTAAAAGTAGTGAAAGATGGAACTACCACTGGCTGGGGGCAAGTTGTGATCCCGACCAAGAATGAAACCAGAGCAGGTCTCGGATGTTCACCAACATTCTCAAACTGCACCAAGAAGGATGAAACCCTTCGTCCGATCAAAGAAACATTCATTAGTGGAGGGTTCCTTAACCCAATTCCTCAAGAGGTTAATGTCCTTATCGAAGAATGCATCGAAGAAGGTCTCTCCGATACTGAAGAAGAATGGAAATGTTATCTCAATGACTCGGGATACATATCTCAGGAAGAACCATATCCTCCGTCAGAGAAATCCAAAGGCAATGAAGCTGAGCCTGTTCCTGCAGAAATATGGGACACTTTGGGACAACCAAGTGGAAAATTTGATTATATGGTGAAATATACTGCGCCTGAAAGTTACAAGATTGCGATTGAGGATATCCAACCAACTGGATGGGGAGATTCCTTTGAATATAATAGTCAACCAGAAGAGGCTTATCAGCCCTGTCAATTTTCTCAGCAGCCTGAAATTACCGAAAATTTCAACTACAATGTATCTGCCAAGGTTCATAATCTTGAAGATGGTTATTATCACATAAATGCCATTTTTGAAGATGAAGGGGAAGATGGTCCCGCAACTGACTCGGAAAGTGTCGCTGATAATGAGTCTCTTCATCCTGAAGACTGGGAAATACATCCTGAAAATTCTGAAGATTGTGACTCATCATATGCTCTTCAAGAAGTAGAAGAAGACCGTTTCAACTCTACAAAGAACAAGGTTGACAAACCAGGGCCTTCAAATCCTGCTCGACCAGCGGTCAATGTCATTACTGAAGATAATTCTGAGGAGAATTTTCCTGAATACATAATACACAGAGGAGTTCGTTGCTACTGGAAAGCTGTCGACGTTCCGAATGTTGTTCGCCGCTCAAAGTAATCACCTCGCTGTTATTTTGACCTCCTGCCTTGCCCAAAGCAGAGAGATGTTTTATAGGGCTTCGCTTTTAAATGTTCCGCCCAAATAACTTTGTGTATAGGGCTTTGTTTTAAAAGTTTCCCTCTTTGTCCCGCCCAAGACAAATGAGTTTGTGTTTAGGGCTTTGTTTCAAAAATGAATCATAAATAAAGTGTCATTTTGAATTCCCTACATTATGTGTTTTATTTTTGCTTTTTCTGGAAATGGTAATCCTAAAAAACCAAAATAAAAAAAAAAAACTTTTTCAAAAAAAATCTGCATACACTCCTGCATTCATAAATTTTCTGAAATAAATATAAATCACATGTGCAGATTTACTATTGATAAACCCATTGAATGCAATAACCCTATGCCCTCTCCCAACTTTGAGTTTCCTGTGTTCGAAGCCGAAGAAGAGGAAGAAGAGGAGATCCCGGACGAGATCTCTCGATTACTTAAGCACGAGGAAAGAACCATTCTGCCTCACAAAGAGCCTTTAGAAAAGATCAACTTGGGTTCTGAAGAAGACAAAAAAGAAGTGACCATTGGATCACTGCTTGATGCTGATATCAAGAGTAAGTTGACAGACCTTCTCAAAGAATATGTTGACGTGTTTGCCTGGTCCTACCAAGACATGCCTGGGTTGGATACCAATATTGTTCAGCATTACTTGCCATTGAAGCCAGAATGTCCGCCAGTTAAGCAGAAATTGCGAAGGACTCACCCTGATATGGCTAACAAGATCAAAGTGGAAGTTCAAAAGCAACTCGACGCAGGTTTTCTTGTCACCTCTGAGTATCCTCAATGGTTGGCCAACATAGTGCCAGTTCCGAAGAAAGATGGCAAAGTCAGAATGTGTGTTGACTACCGTGACTTGAACAAGGCCAGTCCAAAAGATGACTTTCCATTACCACATATCGACATGCTGGTTGATAACACCGCTAAGTTCAACGTCTTTTCCTTCATGGACGGGTTCTCCGGTTATAATCAGATCAAGATGGCTCCTGAAGACATGGAGAAGACATCTTTCATCACCCCATGGGGTACCTTTTGCTACAAAGTAATGCCGTTTGGATTGAAGAATGCAGGCGCAACTTACCAAAGGGCAATGACTACTCTCTTTCATGACATGATGCATAAAGAAATTGAAGTTTATGTGGACGACATGATAGCCAAGTCCAGCACAGAAGAAGAACATATTGAATACCTTTTGAAGTTGTTTCAACGACTAAGGAAATATCAGCTTCGCTTGAATCCTAACAAATGTACTTTTGGGGTTAGATCTGGAAAACTCTTGGGTTTCATTGTCAGCCAAAGAGGTATTGAAGTAGATCCCGACAAAGTCAGAGCTATTCAAGAGATGCCTGCACCAAAAACTGAAAAGCAAGTAAGAGGATTTCTCGGACGATTGAACTATATCTCCAGATTTATCTCTCAAATGACTGCTACATGTGGGCCAATTTTCAAGCTTCTCCGCAAAGATCAAGGGGTTGTATGGACTGAAGATTGCCAGAAAGCGTTTGACAGTATCAAGGAATACCTGTTAGAACCACCAATATTGATTCCTCCAGTTGAAGGAAGACCATTAATCATGTACCTTACTGTGTTAGAAGAATCCATGGGTTGTATGCTTGGACAGCAAGATGAAACCGGTAAGAAGGAGCATGCCATCTATTACCTGAGTAAGAAATTCACAGACTGTGAGTCTCGTTACTCCATGCTCGAAAAAACATGTTGTGCTTTGGCTTGGGCTTCAAAACGTCTCCGCCAATACATGATCAACAATACTACTTGGTTAATCTCCAAAATGGATCCGATCAAGTATGTCTTTGAAAAGCCTGCCTTAACAGGAAGGATTGCCCGATGGCAAATGCTGTTATCCGAATATGACATTGAATACCGTGCTCAAAAAGCGGTCAAAGGAAGCATTCTCGCCGATCATTTGGCGCATCAACCAATTAATGAATATCAATCTCTCAAGTTTGACTTTCCTGATGAAGATGTCTTGTACTTGAAGATGAAAGATTGTGACGAACCGTTACCTGAAGAAGGTCCTGAGCCTGGATCAAGATGGGGTCTAATTTTTGATGGAGCAGTAAACGCTTTTGGCAATGGAATTGGGGCAATCATCATCACTCCCAAGGGTACTCATATCCCGTTCTCCGCCAGATTGCTATTTGATTGTACCAACAACATCGCAGAATATGAAGCTTGTATCATGGGTCTCGAAGAAGCCATTGACTTAAGGATCAAGATCCTCGACATATATGGAGATTCAGCCCTTGTGATCAACCAAATCAAAGACAAGTGGGAAACTTACCACCCTGGTTTGATTCCTTACAGAGATTATGCAAGACGTCTGTTGACTTTCTTCAACCAGGTTGAATTGCATCATATACCTCGAGATCAGAATCGAATGGCAGACGCCTTGGCTACTCTATCTTCCATGTTCAAAGTCAATCACTGGAATGATGTGCCTAAAGTCAGGATCACGCGCCTTGAAAGGCCCGCTTATGTGTTTGCAACTGAAGCAGTCATCGATGATAAACCGTGGTTCCACGACATCAAACGCTTCCTTCAAACTCAAGAGTACCCACTTGGGGCATCAAACAAAGATAAGAAAACTCTAAGGAGGCTTTCTGGCAGTTTCTTCCTGAACGGAGATGTGCTATACAAAAGAAATTTCGACATGGTTTTGCTCAGATGCGTGGATAGACACGAAGCAGACATGTTAATGCATGAAGTGCATGAAGGGTCCTTTGGAACTCATTCAAATGGGCATGCAATGTCCAAAAAGATCTTAAGAGCAGGATACTATTGGTTGACAATGGAATCTGACTGTTATAAACACGTGAAGAGATGTCACAAGTGCCAGATCTACGCAGATAAGATCCATGTGCCACCGACTCTACTCAACGTTCTCTCATCTCCGTGGCCTTTTTCCATGTGGGGTATCGACATGATTGGAATGATCGAACCAAAAGCTTCAAACGGTCATCGTTTCATCTTGGTAGCAATTGATTACTTCACCAAATGGGTCGAAGCAGCATCTTACGCCAATGTTACAAGACAAGTGGTTGTGAGGTTTATCAAGAATAACATCATTTGCCGATATGGTATTCCCAGCAAGATCATTACTGACAATGGTTCAAACTTGAATAACAAAATGATGAAAGAATTATGTGAGGAATTCAAGATTGAGCATCATAACTCTTCTCCTTACAGGCCAAAAATGAACGGCGCTGTTGAAGCTGCTAACAAGAACATTAAGAAGATCGTCCAGAAAATGGTCGTCACTTACAAAGACTGGCATGAAATGCTGCCATTTGCTTTACATGGGTACCGTACTTCAGTGCGTACTTCAACAGGGGCAACTCCTTTTTCTCTAGTATACGGCATGGAAGCTGTGCTCCCCGTAGAAGTTGAAATCCCATCAATGAGAGTCCTCATGGAGACTAAGTTATCAGAGGCTGAATGGTGTCAAAGCAGATACGATCAGTTGAACTTAATCGAAGAAAAACGTATGACTGCTCTATGCCATGGACAGTTATACCAAGCAAGGATGAAACAAGCCTTCAATAAAAAGGTTCGACCTCGTGAATTTCGAGAAGGCGACCTCGTGCTTAAAAAGATCTTGTCTTTTCAACCAGATTCTAGGGGCAAATGGTCTCCTAATTACGAAGGCCCGTATGTTGTCAAAAGAACATTTTCTGGCGGCGCCATGACTCTTGCAACCATGGATGGTGATGAACTCCCACATCCTGTGAATGCTGATGCAGTCAAGAAATACTTTGTCTAAAAAGAACAAAAGAACAGCTCGGTAAGTTGAAAACCCGCAAAGGGCGACTTAGGCAAAAATGAGCGTCTCGGTGGACTGAAAACCCGAAAGGGCGGTCCAGGCAAAAATTAGAGACAATAAACAGAAAAATTCATCCTGGTAGATTGAAAACCTGAAAGGGCAATCTAGGCAAAAATTAGGGATTTATGACAAAGTAACTGCATCAGTCTGTACTTCGTCACCTGAGGAGTCTTTTTCCATCAAAGGATCTTCGATCAAATCATTATCAATCTGAAGCGACAAACACAGTTGGAACTCAAAGTTGTTAAGGGGATAGTGGTTATTGCTTTCAATGTAGCCTTTTCCGCATAATTACCATTTCCAACTTTTGTAAATACTCCATGGAATCACGCCTTTAGCGGATTTCCATCCTATTAAATAAATTTGAGCCTTGTGCCCATTTGTTTGCAATCTCTAATTTCTTTTAGCTTGCAAAATGACGCTTTAATTGTGTTATTCGTTTTTGAAAAAAAAAAAGAAAGAAAAAATAAGTTTTAAATGAATTTACTTCACTTTTCTTTTTCAAAATAAAAGCGAAATTTTCCTTTGAGTTGTGAACAACGGAAGGAACATCAGCAGTCGTCTCCATAGGATGAACAAAAGGATTCTCCCTGAAAAATTGTTGAGACAACGGTATTCTTGTCCCAAAAAAGAATTCTTGAAGCAATTACCCCTCGAGGTAAAGAAGCTCTTCTATCCCCAGTGAAGAAGCTCTTCTATCCCCAGTGAAGAAGCTCTCCTATCCTCAGTGACGAAGATTTTCCATCTCCAGTGAAGAAGTTCTTCCCTCTCAATAAGAAAAGATGCTCATCTTCCCCAGAGAAGTTTAAAGCACACAGCATTGTTCACCTGTGTTATCTACACCGTGTTGAAAAACATTTGCCAAGTATCTGGTTGTATCGCGACGTCGGTCCTTCTCCAGTATATACTCCTCTGTCTGTCAGTATCGTCAGTATGCATGCTACATTCATGACATTCATCATTCATACATATTTACATCATTTATGCATTAATGCATTTTTCAATGTCTGCTTTAAAATCACTTGTTTAGGATATATCTATCCTCAAAAAAAAAAAAAAAAAGAAAAAGAAAAGAAAAAGAAACAAGTATGGGCGTGTCATCTCTCCAAGTAGGTTGTCACCCATAAGCAGAAAAGAACATCTTCTTTCTCCAGTTCCCCACTGAGATCATCCCTCGTGGAAGAAGGTTGCTTTAGTTTCTCCTCTCAAAACAAAGGAGGAAATCCCCAGTTGAGTTCATTCCTCATTGGGTACAAAGTCTTGTTTGACTATTTCTTTCCAATTCATTCTTGGTTAGAACCTTGTCTTTACCAAAGATTCAAATTCCGATTCCTCAAACAGAGTCGTGAAAAACAGACAATAAGCAATAGCCTCATCATCTGAGCAGCTTATGTCTCTTCCAAAAAGCTTTTTCCTCTCTAGGAAATCAATCATGAAGACCACTTGACAATCAGGGTCTTATTACTGTTCACAAGGCTGAATATCCAGTAATTTCCCTAACAAAGTCTCCAGAATCATTTTATCACTCGGCTGATAATTGATCATGTCTTCAAAACCGCTATCACAAGGCTGGTAGTCGGTAACCTTTTGTTCTGGTTATATTATTAAACATGTCTATCACCATGCTGATAGTCGGTAATATTAACCAAACCTTTGAAACTCTTTTACCTTGTCAAGTCTATCACAACGCTGGTAGTCGGTAATACAGTTTCATACCTTTCACCTTCGCATTATTAAACAAGTCTATCCCCAAGCTGATAGTCGATAATGTCGATAGGTAAGCTTTTCTTACAAAGCTATCATTCTCTGGCGAAGCGTACACTTGCTTCCCCGAAAAGAAAGAAAACGGATTCTCTTCCTAAAACGGATTGGGACATCCTTCCCGATCTCTTTTCCCCAGCGGAGTCAGTTCTTGATATCCCCTCGGTAAAGATATCCTTGCATCATTCGCAATTTTGGTATCTTAGGTCCAAAATTCGCGTCTTCTGATATTTAAGTCTCTTCCACCCTATCAAAACGAAGATTTTCAATCTTCATATCTCAGGTTGAAGAAACTTAAATAGGGGCATCTGTCATACCCCAATTTTTGACCTAAGATACCACCTCATATCATTGCATATGCATCATTTGCATCTCTAACAAATTGCATTAGCTTGTGTTTGCTACTTGTGACTCAGCAGGGTTTAATCAAGAAAACACTCATCAGTACAAGTAACAATCAATTAGGGTTTTGTTCTCCCTTCATCTCAAAAGAACTATCTTCATCAACAATCAACATTTGGTCCCCAGAGATTCACTTCAACAAACTCAACAGCTTTGAATCGACTGAATTAGGGTTTTGACTGAAGACAGCATACTCCTGACTTTTGCTCAGGATTTGACCTAATGACTTGGGACATGACCTCAAAACCCCAAGTACATCATTTTGACCTAATCCATTGGCTCAGAACATCTCCTATACAAAGATTGATCAGACAAATCCTCAGATCAGGGTTTTTGAACTATCAGGGACTGAAATCAGGGATCACATTTGGGAAACCCTAAAAATCCCCAGGGAGTCAATCAAAGGTTTCAATCATCTTCAAATAATCCCTATGACAATATACAATGGAAATTGTATCTCAATCCAAGACCTACAGGCATCAATTTCATCAGGTCGACAATTAGGGTTTTTTGACCTAATTCACTAAACCACTGACTTTTTAATCAGGACATGGTGCCACAACTCAAATCATGATTCAATATCCTCAAATGCTTCAATATGATCCATTCATACTATTCATTTGATGAGGATAGCTTGTTTCATTTGAAATCTCCAGAAACGCGATTCGTCTGAAAAAGTCAACTGTACAAGAACACCTTTGACTTTTGGGGAATTTTGGTCAACCATGACTTTTGAAGTTTTGAATCATCAATATATGATATGAGAAGTCATTTGATCAAGAAAAATCAAGAAAATCAATCAAAAATCAAAAAGTCAAAAGTTTGACTTTTCATACTTAGAAAAATTTCTAAGTGTTTTTCATGGTTTTTTCCAAACTTTGAAAGGGAATTTCTCAAAATTTCACCTACAAACTGAAAAAAACTTCCAACATGAAAGTTGTAGATTTTGATCCAATAAACAACTTTGACACATATAAATTTTTTCCATAAGATCAACCATTTAAGAGATATGGTGCTTCAAAGTTGGTACTTTTTGAAAGTTTCACTTGAAATCTCATTTTCTTCAAAGTTCATGGATCTTTTTCACCCATTTCCTTAAAGGTCTTGAAGAAACTTTCAACTAGGGTTTTGAAGTGTGAAATATGAGCTTTCCAAAATGTCAAAGAGCATGAAAAAATATGGAGTGTAGCCATGGTTTTGAATTTTGACATTAGTGAACTTTTCACTTGAAATTTCAAGTCATTTTGCCAAAGTTATGAACCATTTTGCCAAATGATCCAAGTAATGATGCATAGATGCAATAATTGGTAGATATTTGCTGATTTGAGATCAGAATGGAAGAGGATAAGAAGCTTGAGAAATAACCATGGTTAAGTCACTTTTAACCATTTGCATTTAATGTGAAAGATTCCATTTTATCTCTTAAGCCAAATCATCACTTCTTTGATCAACTTGCAAAGCTCTTCATTCAGAATCCTTGGCCTATAAATAGAGGTTCAAATCACTCTTCAAATCACACCAAAACCTCATAAACATAGGTTTTCTCTTCCTTTCTTAGAATGCAAGTTTCATGGTTTTCAAAAGAGGTAAAATTCTCAACCTCTAAACCTTTGAAGTTCTAAGCAAAGTGATGCTTCTAACACTTCCCAAATACCATATGGAAGTTGTTTGAACCTTTGAAACCTTCCAAAAACACCTCAAACTCAGAATCATCATCTCACCTCCATATATGCATATAAAGAACCTTATCATGCCAAAATCCACACAAGCTCATTTCTGTCCAAACTAATGCTTCTAACACATCCTATATACCATATATAAGCTATCCCAATCATCATCCCTGACCTGTAACTCCAAAATCACTAAGCTTGATCCTCACATGAACCATACTGCAGATCGAGTTCCATGGAATGATCCAGATGTTTTCAATCCACTCCAGGCATTCAAACACCTTCCCTAAGGTCCATTGAAGCTATCCAGATCATCAAACAACTTCTGTAACACCTCTACTGAAGAATTCGATTTCCAGTTTTGCCATTTTTGAGGTAAGTACACTTGAACTTCAAACTCTATTCTCCATGCATCATAAATGAAATATGAACATACCATCTTGTTTCTGCACACATGAGGATCATTAACCCTCAATCAATTGCATCATAACTTGCACATACGCGATTTCAGATTGAATCATAAGATTAGGGTTCTTCGTGTTCATCAGAGAATTAACCATCTTAGAGCAAAAATAAATGAAATTAAATGGTACCATCATGTTCCTGGTGAAAAATCGAGCAAGATAGGCTATTCACTTGATCAAAACAACACAGTTTTAGAGATTTTCAAATTTCAGTTGGGATTGTGTTCTTGGCGCGTTTTTTGGTTCAGAAATTTCAAATATCAATTTCAAAATATAATTAAATGAACGCGTATGTTTAACAAGCCACAAGCGTGGCTCAGTTGGTCCATGTTTTGGTCTGCAAGCGTGGGTGCGTGGGTTCAAACCCTTGTGGAGACAAAACCAATTTTTTTTAGCACCTATTTTCTTTCATTTTCTTCACAACTTTAACATTTAATTTAACCAATCAAATTAATTTGTTTTCTCTTCATTTTTTACACACCTCTTATTTAATATACATATTTTGACAATATCAAAAAAAATCACAAAAAAAGATTTATTTAATGTGTTTTTAATTAGGTTTAAAATGATACATTTTAAGTGTTTTTAAATACTTTAAATATTGTTTTTCATTTAATTTTCAAACCTAATCACTTGTAAATACTTTTTTGATCAAACCCTAATCACTTAGGTCTTAATTAAGCATTAAAATTTGATTTTTTTACTTAATTAAGTTGACTTTTGTCAAATTCAAATTGTTTTAAAACAAACGATCATTCTTTTCAAAACAATAAACCATTTCTTTTTGAAACTATTGATTAAATCTTTTTAATTGATCAATTGATTTTCAAAACGATGTGGGGCCTCTCGAATATTAGAGAGTATAAGACCCACTCTTTTTTTCCTTTTACAGTTTTTCTTTGTACAGAAAACTTTTTCAAAACAATACTTTCAAACTGTTTTTTTAAAACAATAAATCTCACATCTTTTTTTTCAAAACCATCCACCCTGTTTTATGTAAATAAAACAGGGGCCTCTCGAATATTAGAGAGTGTAAGTCCCATTTCATTTCTTTTCTTACAGTTTTCAAAACATTCTTCAAAACAATAAAACTTCTTCAAAATAAACAATTTTCAAACAATTTTCAAATCATTTTCAAAGCAACAAAACTCCAAAGAAACAAAACTTTTCAATATACCACGGGCCTCCACGTAGGTATAAGTCCCAAGCCCTTTTGTACATACCCATTCATGTACATGAAATTAGGTATTTCATTGTACGCCTTTTGTACATATCTCGATCAGTTTGATTTTTAACTTTGAATAACAAACCAAAAATGAAGGTTTCTTTAAATCTTCCCAAAAATACCATGGGCCTCCATGTAGGTATAAGTCCCAAGCCCTTTTTGTAAATACCTGTTTATATAGCTTTGAATAAATTCAAGTGGACCTCTCCTCGAGTATGAGTCCCGAGCCCCTATATATACAAATGGAGCATGCTTACAGGTATATTTCCTTCATAAACTCCATTATATACACACACTCTGTCATATATAACTGTTCATGTACTTGTTCATGTTTGTTTGTACTTGTTCATACTTGTGATTGTGTTATATGCTTATTCAACTTAGTACAACACTAGGTTCCCCATAGCCTCCTATTGGGCTTCGTGCAAAGAATCTCCACTAGTTTAGGTTAGGACATAGAGTATGGTTTCCCGGTGAAATCGCTCTAAGAGCTCAGACCAACTATACCATGCCTCCCCTTGGGCTTTGTACAAACGAGTGACCCTCCCATAGCCTCCTCTTGGGCTTACAATGCAAGGACCCTGGATTGTCCCTCCCATAGCCTCCTCTTGGGCTTACAATGCAAGGACCCTCGGATAGCCTCCTCTTGGGCTTCGTACAAGGACCCACGGGCTTCTTATAAGCATCCCCAATATCCAAATCAAATACCCTAGGAGATTAGACATTTTTCATCTCTATGCTAGGAGTATCTCTTTTATATCATCACAAACAATCAATCAATCAATCAAACTTTTTTGCCACAAGGCTGGCTAATCAATCCAACTTTCTTTTTGCCACAAGGCTGGCTAATCAATCAAACTGTTTTACCACCGTACTGGATGATTAATCAAAGTTTTTGTCACAAGGCTGACTTCATTGAAACTTTTGCCACAAGGCTGGCTGATTAATCAAAGTTTTTGTCACAAGGCTGACTTCATTGAAACTTTTGCCACAAGGCTGGTTAAACAAACAAAAACATCTTTATCATTCTAAGCACCCTAAGTGGCATGGCCCCGGGCTTATAATGAAAAGATTTTCAAACAAAATCAAACAGATGTATGTGATGATATAGATTAGATACATCTAGCATTTAGACGGCATTTGTCTATTTTCCTTTGCTTCCACTAGCATAAGTGGGAACTACGATTGCTCTGACTTTCTCAACATCCCTTTGAGAATACGTAGGCACAAGGTCGATCCTTGGCGAGCAAAACAAAACAAAAAAAAACCATTCAAACCTTAGCACCCGTAGACCCCGAGCTACAGATGCTCTGATTCCCTCTAAGGGATATGTATGCAGAGGATCGCGATGATCTTTGCGAGCATAATCAAACAAACACCTTAGGTCCCACCTATTTCACAACAGAACCTTCACCGTAGCATAAAATAAAAAACAATAAAGAACCCTGTAGAGTACTACAGATACGTTGGGTGCTAATACCTTCCCTTCGTATAACCAACCCTCTTACCCAAGATCTCCCCCCACTTTTAGGTTATTGCAGCTTTTTTCCTTTTCCTCCTTTGGAAATAATAAAAAGTTTGGTCGGTACAAAAGAAAAATCATTTTTTGAGCACTCGAGCCCAAAGAAGGCATCAGGTGTCTCATCCACAAAAAAGAGGAACAAAACGGTTTTTCGCCCGCGACATAAAGAATAAATAAATATAAAAATAATAGTTAAAAAAAGTGAGGGTACTTAGCTCTGATTTGATCTGATATGGTTAGAGTCGGAGGTTGCTCAGAGGTGAACCCTGAAACAACGGCAAAGGCAGAAAAAAAAAAATGAAGGCGGGGCAAACCCTAGATTTAAAGGAAACCAAATAGACTTTTAAGAAAAAGAGTAAATAAGGTACTTAGCTTCGAGTCTTGATCGGGCGCATTGTCGGAGTAAACCATGTTGGTAACCCTGGAAAGACACAGAAGATAGAAGTATTCAGTGTAGGGACTAGTCTTCGTAAAACCTGATTAGGGTACGAAATAAAATAAGAAAATACAAACGATTTAATTAATTATTGGTCTTACGACCTAATTAATTAAATCGGGGTAAGAAAATAAAATTGAGTGCAAAAATATTTTTTATGAACTTTTATGAATTTTTATGAATTAACTAGAATATTTTTGAATTATGAAATAAATTATTAAAACAAACAAATAAAATATTAATTATTATAAGTAAATAAATTATATAACGTAAAAGAAAAAGTTTAATATTTATTATAAAAAAGATTTTTTATAAAAAGGAATTTTATGAGAGAAAGAAAAAAAAACAAAAAAAAAAACAAAGTATGTATATATATATATAAATAAAATGGGCTGAGTAATTAAAAATAAAAAAAATTAAGAAAATCTTAACTTTTAATCATGTGTGGCGCAGGCTGGAGGAGCATGATGGACCTGCAAATTTGATGCGTGAGATTTGGCGCTGCATTGATCTGAAGGCTGGGATTACGAGGGAGCACCACACGCTCATGGGCCGCGAAGCACTGGAGTCTTCCGGTTTTAAAAAGAAAACGCGCGCGAGTACCAGCCAGTGGGAGAGTGACACGTTGTCATCCCCTACCTTGGAAAATTTCAGAAACGCTTTTTACAGCGCTTTTTCTAGGGAAGCTCGGCTTGTAGGAGGTAATTCTGGAGGTGTTGATGTCGAGCAAGGGTCCACTTAGCTTCAATGGGTGCCCAGGAACGTATTAGGATTAGAGAAAACTCTTGATAAAGCCTGCAACCTTGAATTGATGTTTGAAATTTTCTTCTCTTTGTAACTCGGTTTGGAGTCCTTGGCTGCAGATTTTTTCTCCACCCCTATGATCTGAATTGCTTGTGTATATATATTAGAAGGATTAGGGCAAATAAAATTGAAAAGAATCTCTTTGAATCAAGAATTTAATATGGTGAAAATTTGATTGAAAATATGATTTCGAAAATTTCCAATTATGGCCAATATTGACTCAATCTCCTCCCAATCACATTTGCACGAAATTACATTAGATATGGAACATATTTGATGATAAAATAGATCCAAATCATATCTTGTACCAATATTTGATTTTCTTTTTAATTTATTTGATTTTAATCCTTTTTTAAATGAATTAAAAATTCATAATAAATCAAATAAAGCTTATAATTTCGTGGGAAAAAGGTTTTGGGCCTTTGATGACTTGTATAGCAAGATTGGATCAAAAGAACTAGGGCCTTTTTGCAAAAAGTGTTCAATTCTTTCACATTTTCCTTCCCAAAATAGCCTCACTTTGACAAGGCCTATCTCCCTCAATTTTTGGGGTATGGAAGTGTTCTAAGACATTTTGGAAACCTTAGAGAGTCCTCTAACCAATGTCTTTGGTCTCACATCAAAATCTTTTTCCATTCTTATTTTATGTCCTTTTGAAAAATGTATCTTTTTGTTGACTTTTGAAAAGAACCTATAATGTATGAAGCCATATTTCTTAAACCATTGACCTATGGGCTCTGATTCTTGGACCATTGGATAGGGGAATGAATTCTATTCAAAATGAGCTTTGGTGGGAATTTTTCTGATGAAGTATGAATATTTGGTGAATTTTCAAAGTTTGGTTGACTTTTTTCAGTTTATGCCTAAAATAGTAACTTTTGACTTTTGACTTTTCTGATCTTTCCTTGCATCATCATGATCAACCCTTGATCAAATGATGATTTTAGGGTTATGAGGATGTTGTTGACCAAATATCTTGAGTTTTGACTATATATTGACTTGAAATGACTGTTTTGCCCTTGAGAGTCGACTGTTGACCTAATCAGGATTTGAGGGCCTACACTTGCTCAGTTTGACTTGAAACTTTATATGGAGATGCTTTGGGATGTCAGTGACCCTATGGAACCATCTTGAGCCATTGATTTAATGATTTTCCATTGAGTTAATCAAACCCTAGTTCAGAGCCTTTGTATAGGAGAGTGTGTTTTGGAGCTTTGTCTTTTGATTTGGTTTTATGTATGAGAAATAGCATGGGCAAATTTTGGGGTATGACATCGTCTTAAAAAAATTTCTATAACTTAACATCAATGCTTATGATGTGAGTGTACTTCTTAATTTTCCACCAGTCAAACTCAGTAGAATCTCCATTAAAGGTTAGAGGTTTAGAAGTATAGTTGTTCTTCTCAGAAGCACTATAATTATAGTTCACAACATGGTTACTATTACTAACACCAAATTCATCACTAGTAGACATGTTTTCTCTCATGATCTCTTATGTACCACTGTTAAGTGTTTAGAGCACGAACATTGCTCTACTGCCAACTCAAGGTGAGAAAAAAACAAGAAGGAGGGGCTTGAATTGTGTTATTTTTTCCTTCTTTTGTAAAACACTCTTATTAGATTTTAAACACAAGGTCTAGAATCTAATACAAAGTCAAATGTTTATAGCGGATAAAAATAAGTTTAGACGTAAAGAGTAAACAAAAGAGATACACAAGCAGTTTTATCTTGGTTCCTCCCACAAAATAGGAGTAGTACAATCCCCTTGCACTTCTAAGGGATTTTATTATAAACACTTCTGATTACAATTGCTCAAGCACGCAAGCAAGAGACTTCCAATGCTCAAACACACAAGTAAGAGACTTCTAATGCTCAAGCACACAAGTAAGAGACTCTCAATGCTCAAACACATAAGTAGGAGACTTCTAATGCTCAAGCACACAAGTAAGAGACTTCTAATGCTCAAACATACAATCAAGAGACTTATAATAATGTATCCTAATCATATAAAGAATTGTTTAAATATTACACTTGATATACGATCATAGTTGTAAACAAAATACAACTCAATAAGACTCTTAAGACTTAAGAATTTCTAAGATATATAAATGTTAAGAAATTCTTAGTAAAACTTGTGCTTATGATTTAATAGAATAACAACTCTTTTGTATAGATAGACAGAAAAGAGTTGTTGAAGAAAAGAGCTTGCACAAGTGAGTCTTGGAGAATCATCATTAGAGACGTTGAAATGTTTTTTGATATGGATAATTTCGTTGAAAAGACATTTGAATTTTCTTTGTTTTAAGAGGAATTATCTGTTACATCCTAACTGTTTATGCAGATTTTTGTTTGCATCTGCATGTGATCAGAAAAAGAAAAAATGACCTCTGAGTCTGATAGTGACCGATTAAAGTCTTCTTGATCCTTGCATTGACATGCTTTAGAGTCTGAGTCTTCGGAGTCTAGATTCTAGGTTCTAAACCTTCAGAGTCTGGATCTTCAGAGGTTGACTTTCTTTAGAGTTTGGTCTTCAGAAGTTGACCTCCTTCAGAGTCTGAGTCTTCAGCTAGTTGAGATTGTTTATAAGTGGATGACAAGTATTCGTAAGATAAGCTTTAGAGCTGGTATTCAAATACTCTGAGAAGAGAGAGGCCTACGCCTAATTAACCATTTTCACCTGATTTAATTGTAAAATATATGAGGCAAACTGAGTCACGGTTCCTTAATGGCAGGCGAGTATTCGAAAGGCAAGCTATACAACTTGTATCCAAACACTCGGAGAAAAAAGAGGTCTACGCTCTATTAATCCTTTTTTATACACGAAAAATGGACTAAATTCAGTTAATTATTGTACTTTGGTATGGAAGACGAGTATCTGAATGGTAAGCTCTACAACTTGTATCCACACACTTGGGGGAAAATGAGGCCTACGCTAAATTCATCCTTTTTCATCCGATTTATTTTAGAAAAGATTTTGAAGCATTTTCATTAAGCGGAAAAAAATACTCGATGTTGATTAATGTGTGAAATAGTTAAGTTTTTGAATTGTGAAATGAAATTTAATTAAGCGGGAAAATAGACTTGATGTTGATCAAGTTGTTAAAAGATATTTTGATTTTACTTTGATTTTAAAAATGCTTTTAATTTGAGTTAGAAAATAGTTAGATTATTACTTAAAGAATCAACATGATTTTTATTTAAAACAATTGATTCTCTTGATGAAAATTAATTATCAAAGGACTTGTTAATTTCTCATGCATCCAACTTATCAATGTTGATTATTTAATCAAACTAAAAATTTAATAAGGAAAATAAATAAATAAATAAATAAATAAAAGGGGGTGAATGCAAGTGTAGGGATGTTTTAAGAAAAAACAAAACCATGGACTTGAGGCCCAACTAAAAGGGAAATAATAAAAAACATAATACAAAAAAAACAAGGGGTTAGCAAAATCAGGAGGATTTGGTGCGAAGCAAAAATAAAAGAGAGGCCCAATGTTGAGCCCACTCGACCAAAATCAAGGAAAGAAAAGAAAAAAACGAAAAAACAAAAAAAACGAAGATGAGATTAACGGCGGCCAGGATGTGATCTAGGTTATCTCATCCCTTTCGTTTCAAACTAGGGGTGTTCACGGTTCATAAACTGCACTGAACCGAACCATATAAACAATGCAATTCAGTTTTTCATAACCACATTAAGAAAAAATCAGTTAACTGATAAAACAGTTCTAGTTCAGATATAAATCAGTTAAAACCATTTTGTATATATAAATTGGTTTAAAATCAATTTGTAACTACAAACCTGATTTATATTATAAACTGAATCAATTTATTTTAAAGTTTTACTTCAAAGTATGTGATTTTAGAATATAGGTTACAACAGTCATCAATTTGCAAAATTCATTGATCCAAATTTCTGGAATCTCATTAAGTTTTGAAAATATTATTTTTATTTATTCAATTAATATAATGTTTATAGTTTATATTATTAAATAATCAAACGGTACAGTAGATTTCATTTGATTGGAGATAAACACTATACTTTATTGCTGATGATAGACAAGCTTTACCGTTATCAAGCTTTCTTGCACAGTAAAAATAAGTAAAAAATTTGTTTTATTCATAGGTTCATTAAAGAAAATCAATTATTTTAAGTAGATATAGAACTCAAAATACAATTATAGCTTGAAGTTTGAAAAGAAAAACGGACATCATATAAGAAACATAGTGTATATATAGATATATATAGATAAAAGTTAAGAGTTTGTTTTTAATTTTAACTTTTGAAAAATTGTAAAAATAAAATTAAATAATTAAACAGTTTAAAAAAGTTTAAACCGGTTTATGAAATTCAATTTGGTTAACTGAATTGCTTATAAAATATGGTTCAGTTTATTAACCATTTAAATGGTTCAAGTTTTTTTTGGTTCAGTGCAGTTCAGTTTGGGTATATGGTTCAGTTACTATATTTTTGGAGACCCCTATTTCAAACGTAGCAAGCAACTCCAAGCATACTAATTTGTGAAATTAGGATTTCCCATGGAATTGAATGGAAAAAAATGCAAAACACATCTAAACATCAACATGAACACAAATCAACCATCAACAAACATCGATTCACAACAAACTTCACGAAAAATGGGATCTAAGGTGGATTTGGGAATGGGTCGATCCGACCATTCAATGCATTTTCAATTGAAATTAGTTACTGAAATGAATTTAGGGTCATGTTGCGAAGCATTTTGAGTAATTGTTTGCTTGAAACATGTTAGAATTGCAAAATCTAGGTTTGTATTCTTGAATGCTCGAGAACACTCATGAACATTCATCCTTTTTTCCAGAAATCCAAATTTCTAGTAATTTCATTAAATTGACTGAGGGATATGCATATTAAGTGCATAAACAAGTTTCTACCAAGAAATCAAGCAAAAGATAAAAATCAAGGCTTACCTAGCGAAAAACCTCTAGAACGCAAATAACACCTATGAATTTTCGGCAAACAAACCTGGATCTTGATCAACCTCCGACAAGGCTTATTTTCCAAAAAAATTACATATTTTGACTCCTTGTAACTTCTTCAGCAATTTGGCATTATTTCACAATTTCGACAACTTTTTTAAATCAAGTTCAAAATGAACTTGAATGAAAATGAGTTTGTGTATGGTTTTTGGTAGGGATTGTAGTTTCTCTAAAATTGGAATGCATTTTGATAAAACCAACCTAACAGGAATAGGTTGAATAAAATGTTCTAACATACAGATTTCAACATGTCGAACAAGTTGTTCCAACAAGGCATGTATGACATCATGTTTGCTGGAGCTGATTTGTCAAGTGTATCAGGCGTTTTATTAGCTATAGAATGTTTTGGAATATTCAGTTAACTTATTTGCCATCCAAGATCGATTCAATCAGAGATATTTGTTTGTTTTCACACTTTCTATAATTGGAGAACAAGTAGCAGTCTTATGCAGCCTCTTTACTGCGGTTTTGAAGCCCAATCCAGTCAATACTAATTCTTTAAATAGACTGGCCTAAACCTAGTTTTGATTGGGAATGATATTTGTATTTTGTTAGGGCTCTAGGAATCCTTATTTTGGTTGTGTTGTAAGTTTCATATTTGTTCATTCACAAACCTGTAGGGGTTAAATGTTTGATCTCCGAAGCTGTTAAGCAAGGAGAGTAAGTGTCAGTTCTCATAAGCTTTTAAGCATTGATAATTGTGTGTCTTTGAAGAGTGTCTTCTACATTTAATTGTTTGTGTCGTTTGTCACTGTTGTGATTAAAGGGGATTTGAGGAGGGCCTCATACCTTGGTGAGTCTTAGGTAGAAGTCATAAGAAGGGTAGTGATTAAGTGAGAAGTTGTAAAACTAAGGTTGTTTAGCTTCTAATTGATACTATCATATATTGATTTCATTCTTCCGAACTGGGTAAACATTTTCTGGTGTTCTGTTTTTTCTTTGTTACTGTGTTTATTTTTTTTTCCATACTGTTCATCACTCAAATATTTGTGTTATGACATCTCCTTCGACATCACATATCTGATACCAGAATTTCAATTGGTATCAGAGCAGGTATCCTGCTCTGCATCTAGGTAAGATGTAGGGAAGATACTTTTTGGTACTATGGAAAAGGAAAGAGGATTTGTGAGTAGACCACCTATTCTGAATAGAAGCAACTACGACTACTGGAAACCTCATATGGTGGCGTTCTTAAAATCCTTGGACATCAAGGCTTGGAGCATTGTTGTGAAAGGATGGAAACATCCTGTCATACTGAATGCAGACAAGCAACCCACTTCAGAGTTAAAGCCTGAAGAAGATTGGAATAAAGAAGAGGGTGAACTTGATCTTGGAAACTCTAAAGCCTTAAATGCTATATTTAATGGAATTGACAAGAACATCTTCATATTAGTGAACACATGTGAAGTAGCCAAAGATGCTTGGTAAATTTTTAAAACTGCTCATGAAGGTAGATCCAAAGTGAAGATGTCAAGACTTCAGCTGCTCACCACCCAATTTGAGAATCTGAGGATGAAGAAGGATGAAAGTATTAATGACTTTCATTTGAATATTCATGAGATAGAAAATGCGTCCAATGCTTTAGGAGAAAAGATGCCCGAAGACAAACTGGTAAGAAATATGCTCAGGTCTCTCCCCAAGAACTTTGACATGAAGGTGACTGCTATAGAAGAATCTTAAGACATCAACCAGTTGAAACTGGATGAGCTCGTCAGATCTCTTCACACATTTAAATTGAGCATCAATGAAAGATCTGAAAAGAAAAACAAATGCATAGATTTTGTAACCAACATTGAGGATGAAAAGGAAGAATGTGGTTTGGATACAAATGAAGGAATATCCAACGCTACAGTGCTGTTGAGGAGACAGTTTAACGAGGTACTAAGGCAGATGGACAGGAACCCAAGATCAAATGTCATGAACATCTCATCTGACATCCAGTAGTCAGATGATTTTGGGAGAAGAAGAGCCAAAGAAAAGTTCACTCAAAGGAAGGGAATACAGTGTCATGAATGTGAAGGCTTTGGTCACATTAAAACTAAATGTCCTACATATCTCAAGAGACAGAAGAAGGGTTTATCTGTCACTTGGTCTGAAGAGGACTCTGAAAGTGATCTTGGAGAAGAATCTGACAAGCACGTGAAGGTCTTAACGAAGAGATGTGTATCGGATGAAAACTCTAGTGATGATGGAAGATCTGGCCAGAAAAAAAGCATGGTCTCTGTCTCGAACTCCAAAAATTCAAAGATCAGAGATGATATGAGCTCTGAAAGTTCATTCGACAATCTAACTCTGTTGAGAAAGCAGTTCAACAAGCTATCAAGCAAGAACAGACTGCAACATGATATGTATGAACAAACTAAACGGATCATATACCTCAAGAGGCATGGGAGAGGCTCATATGTGTCATGGTCAGGGGAAGAGTTCAAAAGAGAAAACAAAGAGAAATCAGTCGAACAAGAAAATATCATGATTGGAGTATGTGGATCCAATGAGGAGACTGATAAGTCTGATACAGATTCGTATGTTGAAGAATTCACTGTAGGTAAACTCGCAGCAGGACTCTTAGAGACGTGTTTAGAAAATAAGAAACTACGTAAGAGAGTGATAGAGCACATAACGGTTGTTGCTCTACTACAAAATGAGAAAGAGAAGCTCTTATCAATTATTGATGACCTTAAAGAAGAAATTGTTTGATTAAACTCAAACCTTCATAACATGACTCAATTGATGAGGAGGTCGAGTATCGGGTCCTCTATGACAAATAAGACTCGTCAGAGTGAAGAAATCACTGAGAAAAACAGAAATCTTGACTCTAGAAGCCCAGTTGTGATGGACAAATATTCAGAAATCAAGGAGGCCCCTTCAAGGCAGAAGCAGAAGATGTCAAGAATTGTATCCCAACATCTGAAGGTATCTCAAAAAAGGAACGATAGCCCCATGCATAAACCCTTGAAATGCTACCACTGTGGCAATTTTGGTCATTCAAAGTCTTCCTGCTATAAATTGATTGGATATCCCAAACATATGCTATCTCATCAAGGGAAGCATACTAATACTAATATGAAGGCGAAAACAATTCCTCTTCATGGGACATGTGTGAAGACTATGTCTCGTGACATTAGCCTCGCTATGTATGGAAGAAAATCTAAGTCTATGAAGGCTGAAGGTTTTATAGGAAAGAAAGATGCAGATGTAATGCGTGACAACCTCTCGAAGGCCAAGTTGGTGAGTTTTTTCAAGAAGAAGTCTGGGGAATCTAAAGTCATATACCACAAGGTCCAAATAGAAAAGAACTGCGATATTACCAGGCCCAAGGCGATAATGGACTCTACGAATATGACTATTGTGAATGTTGTTGCAGATGCTTCAACATCTGATACCGACATTGGAGACTCGAGTACAAATGCTGAAGTTGAAGAAACTCAGATAGTTGTCAAAGAACCAGTTCCCATAATGCAAAAGGATCGTTCTCAAGATTAGATGATAAAAGATCCTAGAGAAGGAACTGTCACCAGATCAAGGGAAGCTTCTTCAAGTGCTAGTTGTGTCACCAATCATGTGAATGAAGTCGCGACTGATGAGCTCTAGACTAATGATATGGAAGCTAAACTCAGTCGGCACAAGAGGAATGAGACATGGAACTTGGTTCCAAGGCATGATGGTGAGTACATCATAAGTAAACAAGACATTGCATCCAAAGATAAAGTCAGTCTTGTTGCGTTTAGGAATCCTTATGATGAAGGGTTTTGTTATGATGAGATGTTTGTTCCTGTGACTCACTTGGACTCTACTAGGCCACTACTTGGAGTAACATATCTTTTAAAGTTCAAGTTATTTCACATAGATTTCTGGAGTGGCTGCCTTGGTGAAAACTGTTGAAGCGGTAAAGCGGCAAGCAACAAAAGTTTTGGAAGTATTTATCCGGGAATTTATCGTCTCCACAGGGACTAGTGCATTGAACTACCGTTCAACAATTTCCAAAGTTATGAGTTTGGATTGAATTGGTAAAGCATAAAAACGGGAAAGTAAATATTAACACAAAAGAATTCATTCTTCAGAATGAAAAGACTTATCAAGCATTATATATAATCTACTTCTCACAAACTTAAATTTATCGACCAGTTACACTCAACCTACAATACTCGTCAATGTCATCCGGCATTGCTCACACCCTAAGTCTTTTCTAACCCAAAGTAGAGAGAACTCTATATCATCTCAGCGACGATCTCTCAGCACACCTCAACAACACAACAGACATCCATATCAATCGTATCGACGATCTCTCAACCGACACAACCAAGACAAAAGCATTAAACTTCGACACCCATATAGATTGTTAGCTCTAAATCTATCTCTAAAATCTAGAAACTAACAGATAATCATCCTAGATAAGGATTCAAGAAGTTTATCTCTACAACAACCCAAATACCTAGCATAGAGCAAAAATCTAAGACAATCACCAATAAAGATTTGTAAAGCAGATTTTATATAACGCCATGGACGACAAATATACATGAGTTTAAAGTAAATATATATACAAAACCCAACAAAAGAGAAATACATAGAGAGAAAAGAGATAAACCAAACTTCTCCCTGTTTATCATCGCCGATTGAAGAGAAACCCATCCCAAATCCACAAGATGCAAGACCCTAATGTTGTTATCTAAGCTAATCCTAAAGAAAAATGAGGTTGATGGAGTTGAAAGAACAAAAAACCTCTCCCAAAACTATCACCCTAACAAATGAAATGAAATTGAAATATAAACAAAATTTTGTCCCGACGCGTTTGTTTGGTGAGCCAATTTCTCCGCCCGGCGAGCGGCTTTATTCTGGACACACAGCCTGCGCCACGTCAACAAGTGGGCAAAAATATCTTCTTTCGCCCAGCGAATGGAAGCTTCGCCCGACAACTCCTTATTCTTCCGGCCGGCGAACAAGAGGCGGGCCAAGGAAGAATTGAAACCACTTATTTTCCACGCTCGCCCGGCGAGCCAATTGCTCCGTTGGGCGACTCACACGAGTTTGCAATTTTTTATTTCTTCAATTGCCTCTTCTTTTATTGATCCAAAATTGAATCCTTGAAGCTTTATTACTCAATGCTCCATACATGCTCAAATACCTACAAAATGAATAAAAAACTAATAGTTGATACATAAATGAATCAAAAACTTGATTAAACACAAAATCTACATATTTATGTAATATACACTAAAACTCTTCTAAATTGAGGAAAAAGAGAAGATAAGTGCCGCAAAACTATACACAAAAATAACTACAAAATTGCACTTATCAAAAACCAAAGTGGAGAAGTTTGTGCTAAGCAACTAAGAAGTTTCAGCGATTCCTCACTTCCATAACACATGTTCAAGCCAAGAATGGGTATGCATGGTCTGAACCAAGATCCGAGGGCTTAGTATATCAGGTTAACTGAACTTTAAGACAATCATGGATACGGGGACAGTGGAATTGACAAAATTCTTTGCGTCGAAGAAAGCCTTGGAAACCATATAACTGCTCAGATCTATATGGATAGTACGGATGCTAAAAGGATGTCAGATGAAATGATCCAACATCTTATCAAACAGATGCAGTTGATGTTTCATATGAATTTTATGGAAGAAATGTCTTATTCTCCAGGAGTGTAAGTTAAACAGATGGAAGGCTTAATTCTTCTGTGTCAAAGCAAATGTGGAGAGAATATTGTGAGAAGGCTTGGTCTGGAGAGTACCAATCATGAAAGAACTCTTATCTCCCTCCATCTGAAGTTCTCTAAGGATGAAGAAGGAGTAAGTGTTTATCAAAATGTGTACTAAAGCATGATTAGAAGGCATCTGTCTCTCACTGCAAACAGACCAGATATACCATTAGCAAATGTTGATTGTGTCAGATATCAAGCAAGACCCAAGATAAACCACCTCAATCAAGCTAAAGTGATTCTGAATTCAGTATTTAGTACAAATAAGTATGAAGTACTATATTCACATGATTCAGGTTCTATTCTGGTGAGATACTGGGGTGCAGATCAGGCTGAAAATGCTGTTGATAACAGTACCTCTGAAGGAGTTCTCTTCTTGGGAAACAATATTTCCTGGCTCAGCGAAAAGGAAAATTGTGTCTTTTTGCCTATAGATGAAGCTGAGTTCATAGCAGCAGGAAACAAATGTATTCAACATGTGGTGTCTAAGGATAATGCCTCTCTAAATGTCATGACATTATCATGCGATAATTCAGGTGTCTTCAATATTTCCAAAAATCCTAGTAAACCTAGGATGATCAAGCACATCGATATAGGGCATCATCTCAGTAGAGGTACTGGGAAGGTCAAGATCGTGACTCTAGAGCATGGTAATACAGAAAGTGAGCTCGTTATTAGCCTTCCAAAAGGTCTTAGTGATGTGCATTATGGAAATCTCAGGAGAAGACCTGGGGTCTGCATTCATGAAGAATTATAACAATTACTCCGACCAAAAGCTGCATTTGCTGGTGGAGATGCTAAAGATGCTGCTAAACTTGGTACAACTTATGCTGGTACCATTTGAGAAGAAGAAGTCTCTGCTGCGGCTGCTGGTGCTTGGCTGTTGGCACTGTGAATGTATTTGGATTTGCATTGTGATTTTGTTTATTTTAGTTTATGATTTTGTAAGGGTTAAATGCCTAGGTTATTTTTTATTTTTCTTGCACCACAAAATTCTTAAACATTAGGTGCTTAAGTCTTTGATGTTCTCTACCTTTGTCACTTTGTGGCTAAAAAGGCAGAGATATCTCTTTCAAGTGTGTGCTAGCATCTTTTGAGGGGGAGCCATGGCTAAGATGAAGAGATGTTGGACAAAGATATCCTAACATCATGTTAAGGAGGACTGAATATTCTTTGTAGTTTTGGTGCTGCTGTTATATGGTTTTATTATGTTGCTAACCCTACTAATGTTTTCTTTCTGCTGCTGTACGTCTGTTGCAATGTTTAATTGGTTGTTTTAGCCAAAATGTGCCAAAGGGGGAGATTATAGTTTCTCTAAGATTGACATACATTTTGGTAAAACCAACCTAGCAATAATAAGTTGAATAAAATGTTCTAACATAGAACAAGATGTTCCAACAAGGCAGGTAAGACATCGTGTTTGCTGGAGCTGATCTGTCAAGTGTATCATCCGTTTTATTTGCTACAGAATATTTCAAAATATTCAGTTAGCTTATGTGCCATCCAAGATCGATTCAATCAGAGATATTTGTTGGTTTTCACACTTTCTATAATTGGAGACAATTTAGGAGAGTTTAGATTGGAAACCTATTTTCTTAGAGAACAAATAGCACTCTTGTGCAGCCTCTTTGATGCGGTTATGAAGCCCAATCTAGTCAATACTAATTCTATAAATAGACTGGCCTAAGCCTAGTTTTGATTGAGACTGATATTTGTATTTTGTTAGGGTTTTAAGAATCCTTATTTTGGTTGTGTTGTAAGTTCCATATTTGTTTATTCACAAACCTGTAGGTGTTGAATGTTTGATCTCCGAAGTTGTTAAGCAAGAAGGATAAGTGTCAGTTCTCATAAGCTTTTAAGCATTGAGAATTGTATTTCTTTGAAGAGTATCTTCTACATTTAATTGTTTGTGCCGTTTATCATTTTTGTGATTGAATGGGATTTAGGGAAGGCCTCATACCTAGGTGAGTCTTAGGTAGAAGTCATAGGAAGGGTAGTAATTAAGTGAGAAGTTGTAAACAAGAGGTTGTTTAGCTTTGAATTGATACTATTGTATATTGATTTCATCCCTGCCTTGGTAGCCCCTAGAGTAGGAAGGTTGTTCCGAACTGGGTAAACATTTTCTGGTGTTCTGTTTTTTCTTTCTGTTACTGTGTTTAATTTTTGTTCCATAGTGTTCAGCACTCAGATATTTGTGTCGTGACATCTCCTTCGACATCACATATTTGATACCAGAATTTCAGGGATTAAGATGTTAATGATTATGCGCAATGATTTAAGAGAAATGGATGACAATTGGATCAAGATGGAAGGATTTTTGCTCAAATTCAAAGTTTTTTTTCAAGATGAAGAAACTTGAACTTTGATGATGAATTTTGGCTAGGCTAGTAGTGAATTGTTGTTACTATTTGCTGTAGAGAATGATTTCATTTATAGGCTTTTGTATTAGATTAAAGGTTAGGCTCTGTTTGGAAAGACAATTTTTGAGCTTATGTCTTATAGCTTATAAGCTCTTATGACAATAAAAGACTTGTTTGGTAATCGTCTTTTTATCACGAGTTTATAGCTTATTTTACTAGTTTATAGCTTATTTTCCAGACGTTATTTCAAATAGCGTTTTAACGTATAGCTTATCATTTTTTTCTTCTTTTTTTGCCCTTGATATTTTAAATAAAACTCACTACAATCCTTTATGATTTATTTTAATTTAAAATAAAATAATTACATATTAAATGTTTTTTAGGTCATTTTAATTTATCAACGGATTGAACCGCTTATTTTACCAAACACTTTTAATTATTTGATCAGCTATAAGTCATCAACCATCAACTATAAGCTATAAGCTATCAGTCATCAGCCATAAACTATAAGTTATAAGCTATCAGCTAACTTATTAGTTGACCGCTATTTTTACTAAACAAAAAATTATGTAAAAATGTGGTTAAATTACTCCTAAGGTCCTTTAATTTATTTAATTGTAACAGTTTGATCCTTCATGTTATTTTTGCTACAACTAGGTCCTTTATGTTATCAGATGTATGCACCATTATCCTTTTTTAACCAATAAAATGTGTTAATTATGGATGCAATTATTTTGAGGGATGTAAAAATGATGAAGTGCTTCCAAAAACACAATAATCAACATTTCTAAATGATTAAAATGAGAGAAAAATGAGGCAGATATCACCCAAAAGGACCAAATTGTTAAAAAAAAACTTGAAGGACCAAATTGTTACAATTAAATAAATTAAAGGACCTTGGGTGTAATTTAACCTAAAAATGTACAAAGTGTGAGTGAAATTTGAATTTAATTTAAATTTGAGTGAAAATATTTGAATTATGATCTCAATTTTGCTGATACATTGTGAAATTGGTTAAAGGTGAGATGATGTATGGATGTATGATCATGCATGATTAGTTAGACCAAACAAATGTGATTTTTGTCCTTTAGTTCCAAAATCTTGACTTTTGTTGACTTTTGGCTTATGATGCATGATGATGATTATGCAATGCATGAATTTCCATGATTAACATGCATTAAAATGCACTCTTTTATTATTTTTTTTGTCTTTTAAACAAGTTAGAAACTTGATGGAAAAACCACATGAATGCATTTGCACGTGACAATTCTCATTAAAAGAAATAATCATTTATTTTATAATAAAATGCATGTAATTAAAATGTACGTAGAAACAAAATATGACTAAGTGCGAAATGACCAGAAGCATTAAAAAATCAAAGGACAAAATTAATGTATAACAATCTGAGACTAGTTCGAAACTTCTAAGAACAATCTTGATAGCCAGAAGATTTTTAATAGTCAGCACCCGTACCAACACAATCTAAAGTGTTTTTTAAAGTAATTAAGATAAAAAATTTCATTGGCGGGTTAGAATTTCATCAAGATTAAATAAGCAAAAGAAATATCTTTAACATTTTATGAAATATTTTACTCTTGCTAAGACACACTATTTTTTTACTATCAAAGAATTTGTTCAAAAATTTAAGAAAATCAAGAGAAATTATAAAAATATTATATGAACTTAATTAGTGTTGTTGAAATACACATTAATATGAATTGTAGAAATATAATAAATATTATGATCTTTCATGTATTTGATATTTTGTCGTCACTGGCTTATATATATTTTATTTAAAAGACAATTTGTGAATCTTTATTAGGATTAATTTTTATTTTATTTAAAAACAATATAATTTTTCTGATATTATTTTAAAATAATGATTATATTTATCTTTTAAATTCAAATATTATTATATTTATTCAATTATGACTTACCACAATTGATTGTTATTGAAATATTTGAAGACAAAATTTTAAAAATTCTTTAAGGATATTATTGAGTTTGAGAGAAATATATGATTAAAAATAATATATTCTCTGAAAGAAGAATGAATTCTAAATCAAGTTATATAGTTATTATTAATATGTAAATTTTGTTCCTCACAATAAAATTATGGTTGTTTCTCTCAAACAAGTTAAAAAATTGATTTATGAAGATCTAACTCTTACGATCTATAACACTGTGTCTCAAAAAGGAAGAATTATCTAAAAAGACAAATTTTATTTTTATTTTTTTGAAATACTTTATTTGAACAATTATGATGCTTTTTTTCTCATTATAAATTTTGGACCTACATGAGATGAATATTGAGATTGTATTTTTTAATGAAAATATTAATGAAATAATATTGTGCAATCATGGAAAACTTTGTGTCAAAAAATACAGTAGATGATTCGTAAATTAACGTAATTCATTTATGATCGTTAATAAAGCTATATCTTTAGCGATACTTCGCAAGTTAATTGTTTCATTTGGTTTTGAGATTAACATTATGATGTTAATTGTCTCAATTAATTTTGAGATGCATATTATGATATATTATGATGTTATTTGTCTTATTTGATGTTATTTCTCTTATTTGATTTTGAGATGACAATTTTAAAGTTAGTTATCTCATTCAATTTTGAGATGAACACGAGAGAAACTTGCATGTATTATAAAGGTAGTGAGAGTAAGTTTGTCTTCCTAATATAATTCGTCAATTTTATTGTATTAAGTGAATAATGATATAAGTTTATTGTGTGAAACAAAAAAATCTCTAATGAACATTTAGGCTTTATTTGGTTTGAGAGAAGTAGTGTAGAGAGAGTTAAAGAAGATAGAAGTAGAAGAGAAATGCAACACTTCTTTTGCTTGGTATGAAGAGAAGTTGGAAAGAGAGAATAAATATTAGTGGGACCCATGTTTTTTCATTTCTTCTCACACGAGAAGAAAACAAGAAGAGAGAAGTCTAATCTTTTGCCATTTACCTAATTAACCTTGCATTAGTTATACTTGTATCAATTTTTTTCCATTCAATAATCAATTGCATATGCACTTCTGTAGCTTAAATAAATAATATAGCTTAAATAAATAATATAAGTTATAAATAATGTATGTTATATTTGAAAATTAATTTTAAATATATAATATATATTTTTTAAATTAAAAAAATAAATTTATAGTTAAATAAGTTGAATAAAATCAATTAATTATTTAAATAAATCATCTTATTAATAAATTTAATTATTAAATCTAATAGTATAAATTTATTTAATTTATTATTTTAACTAAAATAATTGTATGTTTAATTTTTTTTAAATTAAGGGGAAAAAAATTTAAATAACCAGGTTTAATAAAAAAAATACAGAAAAAACCATGTTTTCGGTGTATTTACCAAACTGTCTAGGTTTGGGATTTCCGTTAACTGAATGCGCCAAATGAAATGGCGTATAGGTGTTAATTAGGGATGCATGCGCCAAATGAAATGGCTAACCCTAAAATTCCTAAAGCATGCGCCAAATGGAATGGCGCATAAGTCTAGGGTTTTGCCCTAGATGCCAAACCATTTGGCGCCTAAGTGCAATCCTTTTTTTTTTTCTTTTTTTTTAATTTATTTTAGTTAAGATTTATGAAAATATTTACTTTTAAAAATCCTATTTTATTTTTATTTGTTAAGATATATACGTAAATAAATTTGGAAAATATTTTTTCGTCCTAAAAATGTAAAGCAGAAAACGAAAATCGAACTTGTAACATTGATTACAATATAATTTAAAAACTAAACATCGGTTACAATTAATTTCAGAAACGATAGCAAAGATTAATGAAAAATACAACAAAATGATCAGTGACGTCCATCACCAAGATAGCCATCTGTTCCGCAACCTGGTCTTGTAATGACACGTTTACCGCGATCGTTGATTCCGCCGCGAATATTGACACCGCCTCTTGCCCTAGCTCTACTCCCACCCCTTCCCCTTTGTGCTTCTTGTTGGGTTTGTGTCACGGGGGCTGGTACTGGGATGTCGCGTGGATCGCTGTCTATGAATTCGTCGACGCCCCCATAATTATCCGGAAAACCGCTGTCGTAAAGTCGGCTACCCATTCCCTCAAATGTGCTTATTCGTGGTGGTGGAGTGGGGTGGGAAAAGACTTCCGGCGCATAGCATCCCGCAGCACTAGAACTACCTTGGTTAAAGCCGAATTGGTTTGTAGGTGTTGCGTAGCCGGAGGGGGCGCCACGGTAAGAGGATTCACCATGAGGACCATCGTCGGGACTAAGATGAAGGCTAGATGAACCGGGAGTTAGGTTTTGGCCGAATCCCCTTGAGGACCCAGCAAATGTTGTAAATCCGAATGGTTGTGAGTGGGTCTGATATTGGTCCGAGGAAGGATGATGGTCTTCATACCCTTGTAATGGTTGAGATTGGGATTGGAACATATTTGATTGGCGGATGTTGCGTGCGGAATGGGAAGGAGTACTGAAAATATTTTGTTGTTGTTGCTGGAGTTGTTGTTGTTCCTGGAGTTGTTGTTGTTGTTGCTGTTGTATGTGCTGTTGTTGGCGTTGTTGTAGGCGTTGTTGTTGTCGTTGCTGTTGTCGTTGTTGTTGCCGGAGTTGTTGTTGTTGTTCGTGTTGTTGTTGTTGCTGTTGTTCCTCTTCCGGTTGTTGTTGTTGTGGCAAGATGTAGTTCTGTGCACGGGGATCAATTAAATAGAACGGAGCTGCAAGAAACAAGTTAGGGGATGTGGCTGTACGATACCAACTCATGTATTCAGGAGAAGGTTTCATTTCATGGTCACTAACGGGGAAGTTTAGGACATACTGGCGACGGTTCTTCCACATCTGGCGCTGATCGGGTGCAAAATCCTTCCAGTGTTGGTGTGTCCATTGATGGTTAACTCTTTTTAGGTGCCACACTCCCAAGTCAACAGGAGGGTCGGGTATCCGTTGACGCATCCCAAACTGAAGCATCACCCGGTCACTTTGATGCATTTCTATTATGTTGTACCGGATTAAGCAGCATTTTGTCGTCCAAATTTCTGCATCCTGAGCTCTAGGCTCATACTCGCACTCGAGATACGGTCGCCATATGAACTGCATGCATGAGAGTTATACATTACTTCGGGAAAAAATATTTAAGGAAAATACTTAAAATAAAAGAAGAAAAGAATTAGAGATAATACCTGATGTTGTCCAAGGTGATCAATTAGCATGCGGTACATTGTGATATTTGACCGCGGATTAAGTGTGAAGTCCATTTTTTTCACACAAAATCTACAACGAAAATATAATGATTTAGTTAGAATGGAGTAGAATGTGTAAGGAGAAAATGGTATACTAAAAACTTACCTCAAGGCATACGGAAAGTCCCAACTTCCGTTGTTAACCGGGGCCAGTATGGGCATCCTCCACCACCCCCACACCTGCACCAACAAGGCACATCCATAGAATGTGCAGGACTCAGCAACCGCGTTTTTGCATAGTGACTGGTACAGGGTAGCCAGAACCGCAGACCCCCAGCTGTACAGACCAACTCTACTAAAATCCATTAGCAAACGAAGATACATAAAGTTAACCGTGTTACCAGTGCTATCTGGGAACAAAACGTTTCCAATAAGCAACAATATGTAACACCTAGTTTTCTGCAGTATGGTCTCTTGGGGAGACGCATCATTCAAGTGAAAATTTTTATAATAATCCTTTAACCTCTTGAGGTTAACACCTTGCCCCCTAGCACCAACGGCTCCTTCTATCAAGTCTATCCCAATTGCCTCATGGCATAAGCAATTCGCCTGCATAACACAACCATTAATTGCCTTACCATCAACAGGAAGGCCAAGTAGCATATGAACGTCTTCAAGGGTGATGGTGCACTCCCCTGTTGGAAGATGGAAGGTGTGTGTCTCGGGCCTCCAGCGTTCTAGCAAAGCAAGAACAAACTTGTGGTCAATAGAAGACTCGGCGATCCTGCTAATCGGACCGAAACCAGCAATGTTCAGGTATGGTATAATGCGGTCGTCCGGAGCGATGGTATGTTTACTACGAGTGCGAAAACGTTGAACGTTCTGAAAAGAGTAAGCATGCCCAAAAAAATCAGTTAGTTTATCAGGGACAGTTGCATGATTTTAAAGTAATACTAATACACTTACGAAGGTTGCGATGTTCTTGGGGGTTCCTCTGTGTGTTTCGCCCATGGTTAGGAGAGACATGGTTGAAGGCTGAAAATTTGTAAGCTGATTGCAAAAGGATTGTTCTAAGAGTAGATGAGTGATAATGGTGATGTATCTCCAGAATTCCAAGTGCTTTATATATTGATGAGGAAAAAACGGTAACATCATGCATGCTTGACATGTCAACACAGCCATAAGTGTTTGGTGTTGCTTCTGCAGGATGTGTTGGCATGCATGCAGTCAAACTATCGGTGACAAGGCATGGTGGGATGCATGCAGCTCAGGTCTAGGTGACAGCTCGGGTAGCATGCATGCAGGAGTAGGAGGAATCCTGGCAGGAAGCTGATCAGGAATCTTATCAGAAATTTTTGCAGTCGCATGCTTGTTAACAGTAACTCCATGCTGGTTTACAGTAACTCCTGGAATCGTTTCAGAACATGCAGGTGGGGACCATGTGGGACCAGGTGGGCCCCTGGGGGTCCACACATAATACATATGCGCCAAATGATTTGGCTTATTCTCCTAAAATTCCTTCTTATGCGCCAAACCATTTGGCGACTTGCAGTTGAATTTTTTAACTAATGCGCCATTCCATTTGGCGCATTAGAAGGCCCTATTTTTTTTTTCAAAATTAGGGTTTACGTGTATGCCTTGTATACGAAACCCTAATTGTGATCCAGACCTAAGGCAAGACTTCAGACCCTCTATAAATTAGGGTTTACTGTGTGCATTAGTACACACAAGCAAAAAATGAGATCTCGAATAAGGCCAGATAGCTCGCACCGGACTACAGAGCCTCCACCCCCTGTGAGGCGTTTCGACTATCAACCGGACTATCGTCGAAGGACTGGATACGTCATTTTCTCTGCCGTCAAACCTCCTATGCAGGTGTTGTTTTGGAACATTCAAACCATGGACCAGCTTAAGAGAACCCTCTTAAGGTTTTTGGACGGAGAGTGGAGTCCAGGCGAACAAATCAGATCTATCAAGAGACTTAGAACAAGGGGCGGTGTTTTTCTTGAAAGACAGCGTTGGTGGGAGACTATGGAGGACGACATTCAATGCACTCGAATGATGGAGGACAGAGAAGACATTGTCCTAACCGTTGTAATTTCCTAGATGTCGCAATTTCTTTACCCTTTCAATTACTTCTGTACCGTCCAATTAAATGCTCTGAGCATATATTAATGAAATGTTTTTTTAACATTACCAAGTTTCCTATTAGTATTTAAGTTATTAATAATTAACAAAGTTATTTTCCTCTGTATTTCACCCCCTATAAATATAGGTATGAGTGTGTGGAGTTGAAGTACCAACTCTTTCTTCATTCTTACTGCAAACACTAAAAAATGAACTCAGTTTGGGCTGTCGTTTTTTTTGAGGAAGGTAGGCACATGCGTGTCTGCCTTAACCCCCACTGGAATTTCCAGAGAATTGTTAGAGCCATCAACACTGGGTTTCGTCAACTAGATGGTCCAACCAGAAAAGTTAAACAGATAGATTACCGTTATCCATACATTACGTTGACGGATAATAATCCAGAAGGCACCTACATGTATTATTGGGACCGTGTGAAAGACGATGTGGACGTGGATCTAATGTTTTGGACATACAGTGGAGAGGTTAACCGAGGCGTTGAAGATCAACTTGTTCTTGCAGTGATACTTGAGTAGTTTAGATTAAGTGTTGTTTTCTTTGTTGCAATGATCGAGCGTGTACTACAAGTTTTTATTTGTTATTTTGCAATGTAATATTGTGATATACCGGTTGTTTTGGGTTGCCAAAACCGGATCGTTCAATTAAAATTAATGTGGTCGTTGTGTTAATTATGGTTTTTTGAAGATTAATTACGCTATATAAATAAATAAATAAATAAACATATATATATATATATATATATATATATATATATATATATATATATATATAAATATATATTATGTATATATATAAATAAAAACATATACATGAATATAGAAATAAATAAATAAATAAATAAATATATATATATATATATAAATATATATATATATATATATATATATATATATATATATATATATATATATATATATATATATATATATATATATATATATATATATTTATTTATTTCAGAACTAGCTGCTAGATGTAGGGCTGCATGCATGCTTTGTCTAGGAGGAAATCGTTGCAGGAATCTTACCAGGAATCGTTGCAGGAATCTTATCAGGAATCGTTTCAGGACATATGCAGACGCATGCTAGGGTACATGACATATATAAATAAATAAATAAATATATATATAAATAAATATTTATATATATACATAAATAATTATATAAATATAAATAAATATTGATATATATATATATATATAAATAAATAAATATATAATTATAAATAAATATTGATATATATATATATATATATACATAAATAAATAAATATATAAATATAAATAAATATTTATAAAATATATATATATATATATATATATATATATATATATATATATATATATATATATATATATATATATATATATATATATATATATATATATATATATATATATATTTATTCCAGAACTAGCTGCTAGATGTAGGGCTGCATGCATGCTTTGTCTAAGGGGAAATCGTTGCAGGAATCTTACCAGGAATCGTTGCAGGAATCTTATCAGGAATCGTTTCAGGACATATGCAGACGCATGCTAGGGTACATGACATATATAAATAAATAAATATATATATATATATATAAATAAATATTTATATATATATACATAAATAATTATATAAATATAAATAAATATTGATATATATATATAAATAAATAAATATATAATTATAAATAAATATTGATATATATATATACATAAATAAATAAATATATAAATATAAATAAATATTTATATATATATATATATATATATATATATATATATATATATATATATATATTTATATATATATATATATATATATATATAAATATTTATTTCAGAACTAGCTGCTAGATGTAGGGCTGCATGCATGCTTTGTCTAGGGGGAATCGTTGCAGGAATCTTATCAGGAATCGTTGCAGGAATCTTATCAGTAATCTTATCAGACGCGTGATGGGGTACTTGACATAGATCAGCGTGTCTATGTGTTGGCAAGGATGTAAGAAGCACAATTTATAAGGCCACCCAATATTTTCTAAACGTTACAGCCCACACCAACAATTTTATCCAATCTGACTTGAGCTTACAACACCCAAACACTTTCCCAGTCAAAATGGCTTCATCAACCCAGTACCTTGTGCATGCCCATCTGAACGGTGAGACCTACTTTCATGAGATAGCCGGTTTTGTGATGAGAAACACTCAGGTTGTACCATTGTTGTTGAGCAAAAGAGCAACATTTTCGTACTTCATTCAGCGACTATACTCTAAGATTGCAATGGGTCCTATTGCAAGCGTTTTTTACCAATGTCCCAATTTCAATGAAGACAACACCGTCAAGTTTTACGAGATGGAGATTGCCAATGACGAAGACTTGCAAGATATGTTTACCACCCACGAATACTCTGGGTTGGATTCCATCGAGATGTACGTTACTCTTCGGGTTGAGACACAAGAAACTAATGTTGTCCAGTCACAAGTTATTGACCCCCCAGTCAACGAGCAAGACGAGGTTGACGTCATTGACGAGGAAGAAGACGATCTGGAAACTGAATTTGACGACATGGTCAACGAGGAATCCGACGACGAGCAGCAAACGTTGGTGCCTCCAGCTCATGCTTACGCACCTCCAGCACATATGAGTAACTTGAACCTCCAAGGTGACGAACCATCATCTGACATCTTCTTCACACCCTACATACAAAATGACGAAGAATTAAAGGAAGGAGACAAGTTTCCTTCTAAGGAGGCATGTCTGAGAAGAATAAAAAAATGGCACATGGCGAACAACGTTGATTTTGAAGTAGACCGTTCAAACCTGGAACGGTATGTAATCACTTGTAAAAATCCAGAGTGCGGGTTCAGACTGTTGGCCTCTTATAGGAAGAGAAGTAATGCATGGAAAATAGGGTCGATTACGCAGAAACACACGTGTGTCAACCCTAACAATTCCCAGGATCATACAAAACTCAGTGCCGATCTTATATGTCAGGAGATCTTGCCTCTCATAAGCTCTGATCCGTCTCTGAAGGTTAAAAATATAATATCACACATCGTTACAACCTTCAACTACACTCCATCTTACAGAAAGGCGTGGGTTGCAAAAACAAAGGCAATTGAGACAGTCTACGGCAACTGGGAGGAGTCATACAAAATTCTTCCCCGATACCTCAATGCGCTACACAGTTACGCACCTGACACTGTTACTATTCTAGAGACACTGCCCGCGCATGCACCGGATGGAAACCCTGTCCAAGGAAACGGAATATTCCATCGGCTTTTTTGGGCGTTCAAACCTTGCGTCCGAGGTTTTGCACACTGTAAACCCATACTTCAAATTGATGGGACATGGTTATACGGCAAATACAAAGGAACCATGCTGATGGCGGTTGCACAAGACGGGAACAGCAACATATTTTCAGTGGCGTTTGCTATCGTCGAAGGTGAAACTGCGGCGGCTTGGAGTTTCTTTCTAAGGAACCTCCGAGAACATGTTGCTCCCCAGCCAGACATATGTTTAATCTCTGATAGGCACGCTTCCATAGAGAGTGCTTACAATAATCCAGCGAACGGATGGCATGACCCCCCTTCAAAACACGTCTATTGTATTCGCCACATCGCCCAAAACTTCATGCGGGAGATCAAGGACAGACATCTAAGAAAGGCCCTAGTCAATGCTGGTTATGCATTGACCCAACCCACATTCCAGCATTATAGGAGTGAGATTGTAATGACAAATCCAGAGGCAGGTACTTGGGTAGATAATCTTTCCAGGGACAAATGGACAAGGGCTTACGACAATGGCGTGCGATGGGGCCATATGACAACCAATCTCGTGGAATCCATGAATGGCGTTTTCAAAGGCATTCGTAACCTTCCAATCACAGCACTGGTGGAGGCCACATACTTTAGGATGGCTTCACTCTTCTCAACAAGAGGCAGGAGATGGGGTGATGTTAGGCAAGCTGGTCAACTATTAAGCGATAGTTGCATGAAATTTATGCAACAGCAATCGGCAAAAGCGAACACTCATCAAGTGACTTCTTTCGACCGATTCAATCGCACGTTCAGTGTGCGCGAGACAATTGACCACAATGAGGGACTGCCAAGGCAACAATATAGGGTTCTTCTTGACGAAGATTGGTGCGACTGTGGAAGGTTTCAAGCTTTTCGTATGCCATGCTCACACGTCATAGCTGCATGTGCGTATGCCCACCGCGACGCTATATCACTACTGTCTCCGATTTACAAGACTCAGACATTGCTCAGAGTTTACAATGTTGCGTTTCCTGTGGTGGCCAAGGAGGATTACTGGCCTGAGTATGATGGAGAGGTAGTTTGGCACAACGACGCAATGCGGCGAAAGAAAAAAGGGCGTCCCAATAGTACACGGATTAGAACCGAAATGGACGTCCGCGACAAAATGGAACGAAAATGCAGCATTTGCCGTCAGGTGGGGCACAATATAAAAAGATGCCCTAATCGTGGCTCGACAGCGTCGCAAGTTTAGTATAATCTGTATTTTTTTAATGCAATGTATCAGTTTCGCTTACCAACTCTTGTAACCGTTCATCGGTCTTTCATCAATAAATTGAGCTTTAGTAAAAAACTGATATCGATAACGCAACCATTATTTAGGGTAAGAGAAACTTTAACAAACTCGATTTATCATACGTTTTTACGAATATACAAGGCCAGAATAAAAAACGGTCCGCGAATATAAGGCCGGAATAGAAAACGGTACGCGAAAATACCCGAATAGGGTTAATTTTGAAAAAAAAAAGGGAGAACACATAGGAGCCAAACCATTTGGCGCCTATGTGTTGAGGAATGGCCTAATGCGCCAAACCATATGGCTAGCAATTCCTTGCCCTAATTTTTGGCCTAATGCGCCAAATGGTATGGCTTGTGTGACATGCATGCGCCATTTCATTTGGCGTATTCACTTGTCTGGGGTCCCAAACCTAGACAGTTTGGTATTTATCCCGAAAACTTGGTTTTTTCTGTATTATTTTTATTAAACATGGTTATTTTAATTTTTTTTTCAATTAAGGGTTCTTTTGTCATTTCAAAAAGAATTATATTTCTCTCTTTTCAACTTCTATTCAATCAAGCAAGAGAAAAGAGAGAGAATACACTTCTTTCTTCTCTATTTCTTCAACATTTCTCTCATACCAATCAATACTTCAAATATATCACATTTCTCTTCCTTTTCTCTCTTTACATACTCTCTCTCTTACATATTTCTCCCTTCACAACTTCTCTCCTTTGCCAAACACACCCTTAGCGAAGAAAAATCTTGGAGACACCTCTTTTGTATTAAATTATTTTGATATTTAGAGATTATTCTCAAGGTATCATTTGAATATCACAAAAGAGTTTTATCAATAAGGTTGAAATTAAATTCAAAATGAAATAAAATAAATTTTGAGATATTTCAATTATTAAAAAAAACTATTAGGTCTCAATTATAACTATCTCAAAGGAGTTTATTGTGTTAATTTAAAAACTTTAGTATTTTTCTACGCTTTTGTTGTGAGAATCTTATATATGTGCTTATTTATACTTATATTGAAAAAGCGTGTATAAAATCATTCAATAGATACTTAAACAATTTAAAATTGAATTGTTTTGAAAAAAAAATACAATCATTATGATTGTTACAGAGAATAAAAGAGCCTATGATCACAAATTAAAGATCTGACAAATGAGGAAATTATATGTATATTTGACTCTAATATTGTATATGTCGAAAAAGCATCATAATACAGAAAAATGACTATAAGTATTTGTCATTAATCTAGTATAAGATATTGAAATATCATTTAAATTATACTTTGATATAAGAAAATTATATAGCATTTCAACAACAATTTTTTATAAAGTCTTTAGAAGTAGTATTTGTCATATAGATTTCTTAACTCTTAAAAATTTAGTTATTTTTATTTAATTAACGACAAAAAAATTTAAAAATTATTTGCTAAACTCAAATATATCTTTATAATATTCCTTAGTAAAAACTAATATTCTCTCTATCTTTAATTATTATACATAATACTTTCACACAAATTAAAAAATATAATAAATGAAATAAATAAAATAATATTTTCATCAAATCATTCTTATCAATATTATTGATGCATTTTAAGTAACATTATTTTAAAGTGAGAAAAAATTGATTAGAAAATACAATTAAAAAAAATGAAATGAAAATTGTATTACTAGTAGTTAAAAGTTACACATATTTTGAGATTAATAATTTTTTTAAATTGACATTTATTCTGTAATGGAAGGAATATAATAATATTTTCATCAAATCATTCTTATCAATATTATTGATGCATTTTAAGTAACATTATTTTAAAGTGAGAAAAAAATTGATTAGAAAATACAATTAAAAAAATGAAAATGAAAATTGTATTACTAGTAGTTAAAAGTTACACATATTTTGAGATTAATAATTTTTTTAAATTGGCATTTATTCTGTAATGGAAGGAATATAATAATAATCCTCGTGAAGCAAACAGTGTGCTCATCTTTCTATACAAACTCACTGTAACTCGTTGAACAAAATGAAAAGCAATGATCATCTGAGTTGTTGACCAATGCAAGCAATGGGAGAGATCAAAGTGTCGTCTCAAAATCAATCTAATTAAGAGCAATAAACTTGTCATACAATACACCAACAAATTCTACTATTCCTCCATGACCATCATAACCATTGATTGAGGTGATTGATTTTTATTTGCCTTGCATTAATTAAGTGCATGTGATTTTTATCAGATGCTGCTTCAGTTCTCATTATAGTTCCAATTCTCATTTCAGTATTACTGATAAGTAGTTCCAACGGCACCTAGTTTAGAGTAAATAGTTGGTGCATAGTATGAAAACAAAAGGGTTTTTAACAATATAAGATTATGTTCTTGAAAACCTCCGGTATTCCAAAAAAAGAAAACTCTAAGTTACAAATAATTATTTTAGGGTTAAACATGATTAAAGTCTTTGTAAAATTAGTTATTTTTATTTTTCGTTCTCTTGAAAAACTGTGTTAAAAAACCGTCTTTTTAAAATTAAAATTAGAAATTTTAATTTTTGGTGTTTCTTGCAATTTAATGATAGTTTTTACAATTTAATAACTGAATTAGTTATGGTTTTTAGCGAATGTTGAATTAGCGATGATTTTTAGTGAATGTTGAATTAGAGACGATTTTAGCAGGAGAGACTAAAAATTAAAATTTTTAATTTTAGAGGAATAATTTTTTAACAATCTTTTTAAAGAAACGGAAAACATTTAATAACTCAATGTTAATCATTATTTTACAACAATTTAAAATGAGATTTATATACTCTACCTCTTAAAGCTACACCCTCCGGTCACTATTATAAGCAAAAAAAATGTCTAATTCTTGGTCACTATTATAAGCAAAAATCAATTATTACTAAATCATTTAATGCTGTACTCCCTCCGTCCCAAAATAAGTGTCACATTTACTTTTTAGATTCATTGAATATTTAATGTATCTGGTCTCTATACAGACCAGATACATTAAATATTCAATGAATCTAAAAAGTAAATGTGACACTTATTTTGGGACAGAGGGAGTAATTCCTAAGATACCCCTATATTTCATTTTCCAATACTTCATTAAATTTAATAAAGAGGATATTATAGTAAATTTAATCAATGTTTTCTCCAAAATCTAAAAAGTTAACTACACTTAATTGAATTTCTTAATAATCGTGAAAACCATTTTTTTTTGTATAATGGTGTATGATATAATACAATTCTTACCAAAAGTGTTTAAGCAAACTACTTAATTATATATATTGGTCAACAATCACTAAGTCAAAGTGTTTAAAATAATAACTTTATAATTAAAGGCATCTCTTATACTTAGTGATGAAATTTGAGCAGTTTTTTTTTTTTTTATAATTTTATTTCATTTCAAACTTTTTTAGTAACACGATCCAAGATGCATTAATCCAAATATAAGCAACTATACCATCTATTATTAGAAATATTTCTGTGGACTATAATTAATTATAAATTTTGATTTTATAAAACAGGTTGATATTATAAATGTGATCCATTAAATTTAACAAGCATGATAAATAATAACGGTCTTTTAATATTAATTTTGATTTGTGTAGAACAAAGTGTAGGTCTGACTTCTAAGATCCATGATGAGTAATACTAGAATTGTTATCTTATAGAATTGTTATCTTATAAATGGATAGATTAGGTAGATTAGGTCTCCTTTGTCGTTAAACGAAAATAAGCTTGTTTGAAGTTTGCCTTATTCATAATCCTAAATATTGAAGCACATGATTAGACAAAGAATGATTAAGTCTAATACTTTGACTATTCTAAATAATTGATTATCACGACTTCAACAAATAAGTGTGATACAATATCATGTAATATCAATTATAATAACCAAATTTACATTGGAATGAGAATGATTACGAGGTTTTCAATTGTGAGGCTATTTAGTTGTATTGTGAAATTGATAGAATAATTAAATCCACTTTAGCAAAATTACTCAAAGTTAAATCACACCAAAAAATTTAAAGTGTAAGGGGAAGAAAGAACAATGATAATCAAAATAAATGGTCTTTAGCAAAAATTAACTTTTTGTGCAATAAGACATCCATTAAGCTTGACAGAAGAAGATAATGTAACGATAATTAACACAATAACTTGTTTATCTAATTCGATCAAACTATCTACTCTACTCTAGGAGGGAGGGAGGGAGGGAGGGAGAGAGAGAGAGAGAGAGAGACTCTATATTTCACTATACTTCCAAGAGTTGTTACAAAAAATTACAAATGAGTTATAAGAAAATAATCACCAAAGTTTCCAATAATAAACCTTATTTCTACCAAAGTGTTTCTTAATCTCTAACTCTCTCTATATATGAATCACTTAAGGCCAATGTGTTTTAAAGTGTTTCATAATACCCTTTAGATATCTCTAAGGATTTCCCAAATTTCAAGAACACATTCTTAGGAATTTACATTTGTGCCTATAAGATTGCCATTAGAACTCCCAAACTCTATCTCCAACTCTAAAATTCTACAGGTTGTAATAGCAAGCATACAAGAAATACATATTTATAATTTCTTAAACCAAACAGATCCATAACAAGCCCAACGAATAACCTACAAACGAATGGATGCATGAACTAAAATAACGAAGTCCATTACACATGGACCAAGAAAATACGCCCGCCACACTTAGACCCATTGTCGCGCTGCCGCCATCGTTTCTTTCGCCAGCATGTTGCCACGTCGAATCCACTACCAGCCTTATTTTGCATCGTCGTTCTAGCTCCATAGCCAATTTCACATCACATCACACCATCCCGGCTCCATAGTGAGCCTTACTTTGTGGTGTTACGCCAACTCCACCGCTAGCCTCACGTCTTTGTCGACTTCTAGGCTGATTTTTGGTTTTTTTAATCTCGAAATATATTTTATTTATTTTTATATTTTAAGGTTTTAAGGCATACTTCAACAAATTGAAGCAATAATTATAATAATTGAAAGAAGTTTTCTATACCCACAAGATGCATCTTATTTTTAATAGATCATACCATACAAAATTCATTGTAAAATATTCTTAACTTTGAATAATTTTCGGATGAGGGAAATTCTTGTAAGTTCCTAGATAGTTTTGAAACTTCTAAGATGACTTCTAACCAGTCAAGTGATTCACGCGTCCATTCCTTCTTAGATAGTTTTGACACTCTGTCATTACGTAAAATTGGCGAGTAATTTTAACGGAATTAGTGGAATAATGAGCAAAAGGCAAGCAAGTATGTGGAATAATTGAACAAAGTTGCAAAAGAGTGAGAAATATGGACTTCGTAAAAAATTGAAGAAAATAACTAAGTTTGCTTTTTCATGAACTACCTATAATGTTGTATGCATTGTTGTTTATGTATGGTTATGCATTCTTCACTTTAACGTACTTCTACGTGAGTGCACATTATTGTTGATCAATTTATCTTTGCAATGCCTCTGAGTGTTATACATGTTGTTGTGTAATTTACGTGTTATGATTTTGTCTCTTTTTGATGTTGTCAAAGGGGGAGGAGCTTATGTAAAAACAAAGTCTAAAAATGTACATATTCAAGGGGAGCTATGGTCAAGAAAACAAATACATCATACATTTTGCCATCATAAAAAGGAGAAGTATGCGAGTGCATAATTCTTTTTGTTAGAAATGTTTTGAATGATTTCAAAACTAGGACTTTAGTATCCATGTACAATTGGACCTCTCTCTAATGTCTAGACTAGATGTGCAATATCATGTTAGGTCACTTAAAATTATTTTAGTGTTGTTTTACAACTTAAAAATCAAGTTTTTATGTGAAAAATGAGTGCATAGGTCGACACATACATGCATAGATCGACACATATGCATAATGTTGGTTTTGCATAAAGAAAGTTTCTGGAACTTTCAGGTCGACACATGCATGTTATAGGTCGAAACATAGAAATAAAAATACTTTTATAGGTCGACACATCCATATTTTAGGCCAACACATACTGAAACAATTTTAAAAAATTCCAATCTGCTCAGCATAGGTCGACACATGCGCATTATAAGTTGACACATACCCTATGTTTTTCAAAACCAGATTGTTCTATCCATTTCAGGTTGACATGTAATGTCTTCAAATCGATACATAGATGCAAATTTACTCCTATAGGTCGACACACGAATACTATAAATTGACACTTATTGTTTTATTTTTCAAAAAGTTGTAAAACTCCATGATCTATTTTTCTGTTATTTCCTTCTATAACACACACGCCCACTCATCCACCCACAACAATTACACATAATCATTTTTGTTGGGTGCCATCTAGATACAAGATTGATAAGGTCCAATTTAGAATTGATGTAAATCAAATTGGGTTGTTGTGAACTCTTTGAGCCACAGTTAAACAGCAAAAATTAAACAATTTAACCCGTTAAACCGTGGCAAATCAACCATAACTAATAAGCAAAATTTTAACTGTGCGAGTATTAAAATAAATTGTTTTTTTTAATAGGTAATTGAATTCAACTAGAGCAAAAGGGTTGCTCTACCCAAATACAGATGCAAAACGGGGGAACCGCTAAACAAAACAACTTAACGGTTTAATGTGCCAAGTATTAAAATTACAAAGTGGAGCACACTTAAGGCTCGATTCCAACCACATCCAGGACCGGAAAACCAACTCCGTCATGCACTCCGAAAAACTAAAACTAGCATTGTTGAAAATGATGTTGTTCCGACTCATCCAAATGGACCAACACAATGCTAACCAAACGGCTCCCACTATCCTTCTTTCGGTTATGTTTCTCACCTTGTCGTAAAAGAAAGGAAAGAACGTAAATTCTTCAAAAGACAAAGCAAAGTGTTCACCGAGCCACACAAGCACCTGGTGCCAAATACCCTTCAAGATCTTACGGCCTCCAAGAAGATGAGCTAAATTCTCCTCCGCCGACAAACAGAATACACAAAGGAGATTGTTATCTTCTAAAACCCCTCTTTTATGCAGATGATCTTTGGTTGCTATCTTATTGTGAACAATTTTCCAACCAAAGAAAAGATATTTAGATGGAGCATTTACCTTCCACATAAAAGCTGCTGCCTTTGTCACCGAAACAAAAATGGGCGTCCCGGATAGCTTATCATAGAACCAATCGAAACAAGACTTGACCGTAAAAGCGTCATCCTTGGTTAGCCTCCACCGAAACAAATCCTTCCCACCTTGCAGAGGTTTAGCTTGTTCCACAAGATCCAAAAGCTGCTGCTAGCTGACCGTGGCGCTGCTACTGTCGCAGTCAAGCAGAATAGCCTCTCGATCCCACTTCCAAACTGTGCCGTCAAAAAATCCTGCAGCAGCAACTGTCATGCCGTCGTCCTTTGCAACTGCGAAGAGCTCCGGAAAAATGACCATAAGGGGCTGGGAAGAAGCCCAGCAACCGTACCAGAATGGTACGTCTCCTCCGTCTCCAATTTTGCAAGTTAAAGCCCCTGTAAAGTTTTGAAGCAACAAAAGATCATAATTATCAGATATTAGTAAATCTCGCCACCAAATTGAGTCCCTTTTTCCAATAACGGAAGTGTCTCCTATAAGCACCTTCCTCTTCACATTCCCGTATCTCGACTCAAGAATACCCCTCCAAGCAACATTGTCTTCCGAAAGGATCCGCCATTTCCATTTACTAATAAGCGCCGCATTCATCACCTCCACATTCTTTACCCCCAATCCACCATCCTCTATCGATTTGCACACGATATCCCATTTTACCCAATTAATGTTTCTTTTAACGGCATTTCCACTCCAAAGAAATTTTCTTTGTATGGCGGAGATCTCGTTAAGTACCTTGGTCGGAGCTTTATAAAACGAGAGAGTATAAATAGGTAAGGCGCTTAACACGGCGTTTATCAAACACACCCGACCGGCTATGTTAAGATGCACACCTTTCCACACCGCCAATCTATTCTTCATTGTCAAAATCAAATCCCTCCACATTGAGTACTTCCTCGGACTATCTCCCACTCTCACGCCGAGAAACTTAAATGGAAGTCTATCCATCTTGCAAGAGAGGAAACTAGAAGCCGCCTCAAGAAAAGCATCTTCAACATTAAAACCATATATGTTGCTCTTATGGAAATTTATTCTCAAGCCCGACATCATCTCGAAACCCCTAAGAATAGCCTTCATGCTCCAAAGATTAGAAGTGTCACTTTCCCCAATGATGATGGTGTCATCCGCGAATTGAAGTAGGCTAACCTCCACATTATCCTTAATCTTGAACGTGAGAAAGTCACCTTTTAGAATAGCCTTTTTCATCAATGCCGATAGAACCTCCGTAGCCAAAACGAAAAGAAAAGGGGAGAGGGGATCCCCTTGACGAAGCCCTTTCTCCACATGGAATTCCTTAGTAGTACTTCCGTTGACAAGAGCGGCCATATCGCTAGAAAAGATCATACTTTCCATCCATTTTAACCAAATTGTTCCAAACCCCATCTTAATTAGAACATAGATCAAAAACTTCCAACTAACCCGATCATATGCTTTCTCGAAGTCTACTTTCAATACCACACAACTTCTATTGTATCTTTTGGCGAGATCCAACACTTCGTTCACCACAAGAACCCCATCCGCTATGTTTCTACCCAGAATGAAGGCCGTTTGGTTAAAAGACACCAACTTCCCTACCACCCCTCTTAATCTTCTTGCTAGAAATTTTGCCAAAATTTTGTATAAACTTCCAACAAGACAAATCGGTCTATATTCCAAAAGAGATTGAAGGTTTCTAACTTTTGGAATTAACGCCAAAAACGAAGATGTGCATCCTTTGGTAAGTCTTGCTTTTTTACAAAAGTCCTCCACAAATTTTATGATATCACTCTTAAGCGTTTCCCAACAAAGTTGAAAAAACTCAAGAGTAAATCGGTCCGGTCCCGGGCTCTTGTTACCGTTACAATCCCACACCGCCTCCTTTATCTCTTCCTCCGTAGGCTCCCTCTCCAACCACTTCCTATCTTCCTCACTTAAGCAATTAAGGGGCAAACCTTCCGGCACCGCCCTATTAATGTCAGCTTCTTTAAAAAAGTTCTCGAAATGATGATAAACCTCCGCCTTCACCTCCTCCACACCCTCTACCCTCCCATCTTTTCCCTCCAAAATAGAAATAGAGTTCTTGCGATTCCTACTCTTGATGAATTATGAAAAAATCGGGTGTTTTTGTCTCCATCCTTGAGCCACAATTGTCTAGATTTGAGCCTAAGCATACTCTCTTTCAAATTTAAAGATTTCCACAAGTTGCTAGTTGCATTTCTTCTCTTCTCAAAAATCTCGTCAAAGTTGCACCCATTATTTTCCGCCAAATAACCGTCTGCCTCATTGATGGAATCCACATCTTTTTCCACCTTTAAATCAATCCAACCGAAAACCTCCCGGTTCCAAGCCTTTAGACTCTCTTTCAATCTTTTGAACTTTTCGAATAACACAAAATCCCCCCGGCCTTTGATAGATAATTTTGACCATTCCACATGAACGAAATCTTTGAAGTCTTCATGCTTGAACCACGCATTGTTGAATTTGAAAGGTTTTGGACCCCAATCTATAACACCAGATAATAAAAGAATAGGCGCATGGTCCGAAATGTCCCTCTTGCCTATCCGTTGATCCACCACATTCCACTCATCTATCAAATTGTTCGAGACCAAAAACCTATCGAGTCTACTCATTGCCTTTCCATTATCTTTGAACCAAGTGAATTTTCCTCCCACACAAGGAATATCAACGACCTCCATGAGACCAATAAATTCCCGGAACTCGTCCATGCCTTTCCGCTTCAAATGATTCCCACACCCTATTCTTTCAGCCCTGCTCAGTGTCTCATTAAAATCGCCGCCAAGACACCATTGCGAATTAGGATTTCTGTCCCTAATTTTTAATAGCGCCTTCCACACTATTCTCCTTGCTGCTGTACTGCAAGGAGCGTAGATATTTACGAAATTAATATTCTGCCCCTTCCAGTCAACATTTATGCCAACAAAACCATTTCCAACGAAACTATAAGAAACATCCAGTAATCCCTTCTTCCATAAGATTACAGTACCACCCGCTGCACCTGTTGCGTTTCCGGCCGTCCAATCCAAATCAGTACCACCCCAAAAAGACCTAGCCAAGTTATCACTAAACAGGGACAATTTTGTTTCCTGCAGGAAGCAAATATCAGCCTTGCTAGAATTCAGAAAATGACTAATTCTCCTTCTCTTAGATGCGACTCCGCCCCTCTGATGTTATAGGAAAGGATATTCATGGAACCTTGTTGTTGATCACCCTCTGCACTAAATCTTCCTTAAAACCCCCTCTTTCAAGTCATTCCAATTTATTAATACCCACTGGATCATCCTTCATACCAGACACCCCTAAATTAACTAAGGAGTTCCACATTTTCCGACCCACCTCCGAATACGACTGATTCTTTAATCTACTATTGCATCGAAACACTTCAGAATCGGTGTGAGATGAGCAAGGAAAAAACGTACCGTTAGAAATGTCTTCAGTCTCCTCTTCGGGAATAATCACATTCGAAGGATGCTTCTTCATTTTTGTCGAGTTTCTGGGAGCTATACTCGCGAAATAGCCGAGATAAGGCTCCACCGTTGCTCCCAGATTTTGCAGCGATTTTTCCTTCCTGAATTTCTTTTTTTTTCTCCCCTTCAGAAGTTTGTTCGAATGGGCCGTTTTGCAAGCTAGATCAAATGAAATTGGGCCTTTGACTTTTTCCAAAACTGCTTCCGGCCCAGTATCTGAATCAGATGGTAGGTTTCTAAGCGTGGACCCCACAATCAAAGTATTAGCTGTTTCTTTCACGCAAGAAGAACTTCCCACATCTTCGCTGTCCCCAATGCTACTTTTACGATCATTACATGCATTAAATGCATGAGGCACTCCCAACACTTTTTCTTGGTGGCTCAAGTTTTCAAAGGGTTTCTCTGCTGCAGATTTACCACAAAGAGAGCCTAAGTTCTCCTTAAACTTGCTAGTCACCTCTCCTGACAGACTCCCCTTTTCAACACTAAGAGCCCCTTTCTCTTCACGTGTCTCTTTCAGAACTTTTTCTGGCAGATGGGTCTTGGGAGCAACAAAAAGCTCTTCAGCTTCTTCGCCTGACTGAAACTCCTCCACCGGAGAGGAGGAGTAGGCTGCATCATCCTCTTCCCTGGCCTTGACCACATCTTCCGAAAACTTGAAAGGTCCCTCTTCCCTCATGAAGATTCTGAAAGGAATGCCATCAACCAAAAATAAAAACTCCTCATTAATCAACAAATGTTTGTTCGTTTTGATAAGGATTCTAGCCTCACTCATCCGGACCCTGTTAATGGTCGAAACGTCACATTGCACAAGAGATCCTAAGGAATCAGCCAATAAGTTAAAGGTTTTGAATCCCCAGGCATGGCAAGGAATACCCGAAACGATCACCCATGTCATCCTATCCACGTCCACGTCCTTGGGCTCCCAAGGTTTGATCTGACTAAACCATTGTTCCCACCAGGTTCTTATCTCGGCTATGAACAATTCCACCTCGCCGAAAATAAGGTCTTCAAGTAAGCAGAGAGAAGGTCCTAATATAGTGACCCTAATGGAGAAGATGCCTTCCTCCAAGAAGATGTGTTTTATTTCTGAAGCCACTATGCCAAACAAACACATAGACAGCGCTTTTTTGGGCCTTTAGCAGCGCTTTAAAGCGCTGCCTAAGCCAGCGCTGCTATAAGTAATGGCAGCGCTTTGGATTAATTCAAAAGCGCTGCTATATGTCCCTTTTAGGCAGCTTTTTGACTTTAAAAGCGCTGCTATAGGTCCACTTTAGACAGCGCTTTTGCATTAGACAGCGCTTTTGTCAGTACCCCTTTAGCAGCGCTTTTGGTCATCATTTAGGCATTAGTTTAGACAGCGCTTTCTTAAAAGCGCTGTCTATTCCCGCCTTTAGGCAGCGCTTTTCCCCACTTCAGGCAACGCTTTTCTCTTTAAGCGCTGTCTAATGTGCACGAAATTTTTATAATATAATACTTATTTTCACCATATTTTACACCAAATTTGGTAGCTTTAATATATATATAACAACAACTTGAAAGTTCTACATATATATATATATATATATATATATATATATATATATATATATATATATATATATATATATATATCACCAAATTTGCATATACAAAAAATCTACATATATAGAATTGAAGATATATACAACAACTTGAAAATTCTAAAATGCTAAATTGATGTTAAAAGTACATATAACTATCTTTGAGAATTTCTAAAAAACAACAAAAATATTGAACTCGTTAGCTCTATCTTTTACATCTGCACCTAGATAATATGTTGATCCATCACACATTTCAGATAGTGTTTTGGTGTTTCACTAATTTTAAGGGCTGTGACAGCATACCCTCCTCACTAAAGCCAAACAGAGATGACGCTTAATATCTCTTCGAAGATCCTTTAGTAGGCTCTGAACTAAAATATCTTCATCTACTCCACATGTTGCCAACCACTTATATTGATCATACCGTCTCACACGCTCTCTAGGCTCTTTTGGGAGCAAGCGATGATGCATCCATTGTTCTGAATCCCGCCTTTTGACTCTCATTTCCTCAAGCCTAAGGGTAAGGGACTGAAGATATGTCTGCAATCACGGAAAATAAAGAAACCTCAGTAACAATGATAATTTATAAACAATCTGATATTTCATAATTTAAAGAGAAACAACATTCAGAACAAGCTTAATAAAGTCAAGAGCTCAATCCTTATTATCCACGTGTTCCTGCTGTGAATGAATATTTTTACAACATCTTAAGGCAGAACCACCTAGTTCTCAACTATGAAGCACATAAATTGATCCTAAAGCAGTCACAACAGAAACAGTTATGTTTAGAGGAATATGAGTGTGAGCAGAGCTAATCTTGACAAGAACAGTTATGGTCCAAATAAAACTCTGTTCACACTCTTATATATATATATATATATATATATATATATATATATATATATATATATATATATATATATATATATATATATATATATATATATATATATATATATATATATATATATATATATATATATATATATATATATATATATAAAGACGGGTAATTCGTAACTGTCACATACATAAGCTACAAATTTACAATTTCTTGAAATGTCACATCAGCCAACATGAAATGAAAGAGTTGAGAGAAATAAAATTGGTATAAGACAAAAGCAACAAATAGATCTAGATAGCAAAAATAATAGTGTTTATATAACTCAAATAGAACAAGGCAGGGAAGATAAAAACAAAAACAAAAAAAGATAAAAAAACACTTACATGATTGGCAAGCATGTATAACATCAAATAATATGCAGCACCTGCCCATGTAGTTTCAGCAAAAACACACTAAATATTTTTTTGAAAAAATATTCAAAATTAAATTAAAAAGCTAAACTTCAATATTGAATTTTAAGCTTGAAAAACATGTTGGTCAAACTGGAACATTGTTAGTGGAACCAGCTAGTTACAGTTTTTCATTTATATGAAAGTACAGACATGGCCCCTCTTCCATCTCCTGCCTACAAAATGCCTTTAATTTCAATTAGAAAAGTTTAGTCCAGCACTTTTATTATGAATACACTGGCCTTCCATTTCCTTTTTTTAATAAGCATTTGGCCTTACATTTCTATTTCTGCCCAATCTTTCTACTTTTGCATGTGGGTTCTGCTACCTCCAAAATAGCCATGTATTTAGTTCAATAACTAATTATATTTTCTTTAAATTCCAAAAAGATATATATATTACCTAAATAAATTTCTTTTGAAGCACCAAAAGAGAATATATTAAAATATTAGTACACGAGGTAATCATATTCAAACAAATAATATGATATGTGATATATACAAAGCAGGACATTAAAATATAGGTCGGGAAGTTTTGTATCTCACTTCAAAGAATCAAATGACATTACTCGTATTTAGAGAATTGAGCAACATACCTTGAAACCATTAAACATTTGTTTCATCACCTTTTATTAGGAGCTCTAAATCTTCTAAATATGTATAGACATTCAGTAATCAGTATCTTAATACAAGTTTTAAGACAAAGCAAAGTAGACTAGTACATAAGACACCTTACACAACCTAATGCTTATTTGAGAAGATGAATACTCATAGTGAATGAACTTACCACAAAATTTATCATTTCTTCTATAAATTCATAAGCCTGCCTAAGCCTCCTGTCAACAATATGTGAAGTGGCTCATTGAGATGCTCATATCCTGTTCATCCTCTCTATTTCTCTTCCTAAAGATTGATATGACAATAATTTCAGTTTTTAAGCAAGAAAACATACACAACCAAATAAATAGAAAGAAACATCATATATTTTTACATATTTTTCCTAATACCTAATACATAGAGAGCCAACACGAATATACCTGATACTGCTTAAAAATGAAGAAAACCTATCAGATAACAAATGTGGATTAATAAATCAATTAATATCTAGTTAAAATCTAATTTGAAACTTAATTAGGTTGATTCCTCATATGAGAGCAACAATAGTAACTTAATAAAATTACATAGTAAAACAGGAACATATGACCTATGAAGCACGGACACCTCTAGGAGTAGGCGTGTCGCGGTGTCCGACACGCGTCGGTGTCCGACGCTTGTATGACACCCGTACGACACGTGTCGGAAAAGTCAAACAAGTGTCCTCTAAAAAATGGTTTTTTTCTTTGCTTCGACACTCTTTTAATCAGAGTCCGACACTCGTATGACACCATACCACATATTTCGGACAACTCAAGACAAATATTTCAAACAAAAATTTGTTTTATTTCTTTGCTCCAACACACATTTATATATTTTTTTGGACAAATCTCACACACATTTAAAAGAGTTAAACATGTATTGAAACAATGTTATCAATAAAGAATTTCGGACATTAATTTTGATCAATATATGGATAAATGAAACTCAAATATTAGCTTATATGCAGCGGTGTCGGTGTCCTATATTTTCAACATTATCGGTGTCGGAGTGTCCGTGTCGTGTCGTGTCCCGGTGTCCGTGTCGTAGTCTGTGCTTCATAGCATATGACCAAGATTCAACATAAGATAAAATAAAAGGTTAGCACATGCATGTTAAATAGCATACATACCCTCATCCATGTCATCAACTACTACAAATTTCTCATACAAATGTTGATCTCACAAACAGTGAGGTGTAGAAGGAATTCCATTTATTCCTCCATTATCAATCTTATAAAGAGCAATATCACCAACAAAAAAAATAACTATTGTTTTCATTATCTAATACATTTATTCTATTGTCTAAACATCTTTATTATTTAAGGTTTAACCTTAAACCTAAACCAGCTCTTTAACATTAAAATTAACTAAACAAGAGTAGAAAAACACAAAATACTAAATATACAATAATTAATAGAGTTTTGTGTGAATACCTTTTTGTTCTCTATGAATGGATTATTTAATAAGAAAATGCTATAGAAAAGATAGATTATAATTCATTATGACATTATGATACACTAGAATTTAAACATCATCTTAATGCAAGAGAAAAAGTTCATACCAAACGGCCATTTCCATGGAGAAACCACATGTAGTAGTAACAGCTACCTCAGAAATTTCATTTTTATCTTCCATATGTTTCTTTATGTAAATCTATAAAGCTTTGTGATGAAATCAGGTCTCACCTGAGGACCAATTTTATTTCCAGTTTGTGTTTTGACAAAAACAGGGTATTATTGAAAATCCCCTTCACAATCATAAAGCGAAAGTATTAAATATTAAGTCAAATGAAATTCTGAATATGCTCACCAAGTCGAGTCGAAACCAACGAAATCAAATAATTAATAAAAATTAAAATTAGAGGAGCAAGACAACATAGAGAGATATACCGACAACACAAGATCATGAAACATGACTAACTCTGAAAATTTTGACTAAACCCAAATCACAATCCATATCTATATCTATATGCACTGAACAATATAGTGTTATGAATGAAGAAATACAAGAAACTCACATGTGTAAAATAGAATCTCTAGTGGTGTGAGCTAGCTAGTTGCTACTAAGATCTTTGCAAATCCTAGCAAACTTAGCAGATCGCATCCTAACAATGGCATGATATTCAGCCTCAGGAATTCCAAGGTGTTCTCTATCAATGTCCAAGGTGTTTTCAATTATAGACTCCACGCATATGAAAATTATACTAATCACATGAATCTTATGTGAATCGATAGAGGAAATGAAATGGAAATCATGGATGAGAGTACGAATCCAGATCTGAGAATGATGGGAGAAAAACATGACTTACCTGGTTAGGATCCATGTGTGAAAAGGAGAGCTTCGGAAGAAGAAAGAACGATGCTTGTGAGGAATCAAAGACAGCAGAGCATACCCATAGAAATCCAATTAAAACTCACGCAGCAATGTGCATCACAGCTACCACACTGACCGCAACTGTGATCGCAAATTAAAACCATGCAAGCAACAATAAATTAACACTTTGCAAAGTCAAGTAAACAATTGAAACCATTGAATTCATCCTAAAGAAAATGAACAAAAAGAAGGTCCAGTATTGCAATAACCAACCTATTCACATAATTCTTGAATGCAGAAAGTAACTACATCATAATGTTCTATCTATCGTTGCAAATGGATAAACTCCGGACACCGTCGACAACACCGCCGATAACATGACCAGCAGCAAACCCATAGAAATCAGTTATAAACTTACCAACCGAAACAAGATAATCAAAAACATGATTAGGGATAGGGTTAAGAAGCATCTCAACTTTGATCCTCTTGTCATGGTAATCAACGGCATTGTTTTTGAGAATTTAGAGAATCTTATCGGCGACGAATCTAACTGTACTGAGCGGCTGGCCGGGGAAGGGCTGCTGGATGAGGGTGAGGAGATTGTCATAGGCGGCGCGGGTTCTCTTGGACTTTGGTTGGTAGACGCCGTCTCAATGACTGGGAAGATGCTTTCGTCTTCGACGTGGATGGCTGGGAATACGACGGTGTCATTTTTGACGCGGTACATGTCGAAGGGGTTGGGTATTGGGATTATAGAAGGAGGGGAGAGGGGTAGAGGGTTTTGGGGGATGTACGTGTATTGCTTGAACCGCGATTCTGCCATTTTTTACTCAAAGGGATGATGAAAGAACCATAATATGTTCGAGAGAGGGAAAATTGTATACGATTCAATGAAAGTTTTCTCCTTCGGTAAGGTTTTGGGTTTGAAAAGATAGGTTTTGGCTTTGGAAGAACGGTTAGATTTGCGATTAAAAATGTGTTGATTTCTTGTTTATGAGTTATGGATCTTCTTCTTTGTTCTGCAGTATTATTGTAGACACGAGAGAAAGAAACCATGAGATGAAGTGAGAAACCCTAAACCAGGTTGTGTAATTAATTTGTCCATTTCTTTTAACTCACAATTGATTAAAATAATTTAAATTAAAACAAAAACTAAACCCCTATAAAGGCAGGGGTTCGATCCTATGGTGAACCTTTTTAATTTTAAACAAAAGAAAATATTATGACTCTAGGCAAATGGCAGCGCTTTTAAAGAACATCTTTAGCAGCGCTTTTCAGAAGCGCTTTCTAATATGTGGCCTCTAGCAGCGCTTTTATAAAGCGCTCTCATACGTATAACATTTAGCAGCGCTTTTTCTCAATTTAGTAAATCGTTTTAATTTTTTTTAACTTACAGCAGCTCTTCAAGATTAAAGCGCTGTCTTTGTTGTGCTGCCTAAAACCAGCGCCTTTTTTAGGATTTATAGCAGCGCTTTGGGAAAAAAGCGCTGTCTATGGTGTGCTGCCTAAAATCAATTTTGGCGTAGTGAGCGTCACTCGAATCCCTTAACACCCCGGTGAACGCTCTATCGTATCTGATTTGGTCCTTCTCTTCCGATGAAATCTTCATAGTTCTAACCTGGGTCGCCTCTCCTTTAGCCACTTCTTTAAACTTTCTGTTTGTTACGACCTCTGAGAACGATCTTTTGTCCACCCAACCTCCGTTGATAACATGTTGCCGCGATGAGCCTTCGTTAGCATTAGGATTGCCTCTATGTTGAATGTCAAAACATGAACCCTTCGATGGAACAGTAGCTTGTCTACCGAATCTCGGAATGTTAGCGTGCACCTTTCTTCCGTCGAGGAAGACATTATCTAACTTGGTTGCTAAGTGATGAACGTCAGCGACGTTAGCAAAACGAGCGAAACAATACCTTCTGCCTCTCTTATCTCTCTTAGCCGGAATGACTACCTCTACAATGTCGCCAAGATCCTTCAGCTCGAAAAGAATATCACTTGCTTTCCACCCTTCTCCAAACTCTGTGATAAAGAATGAAGATACAACGACGTCTGCTCCCCTCTTGCCTTCTCCTACTGCCACGTCCCAAGATACGTGGCCTTCGGGACCTGACTTCCTCCTATGAACCTTTCTCCATCCTCCCTCTTGAATGTTTGCCATGACCATGTGCAACAAGCAAACCCTAATAAAAAGCGAAACTGAAAGTTCAGAAAGAAGAGAGAAGTTCCCTAAACCCTAAAAAAATTGTAATAACAATTTTATAAAAAAGTATGTATTATTTTAAAAAATAGTTGTAATAATAAATTTATAAAAAGTATGTATTATTTTTACATATAACACTTGCAATTAGTGATATAATAAGAGAGAAAATAATGTATCTAGTCTCTATTAAGTCCAAATACATTATTTACAAGCTCCTATAACATACTCTATGTATGACAATATAATATATTTTATAATGATATATATGATGGAAACCTAACAAGGAGGAGAATATAACACCGCTTGAGGTGCAATAAAAATTGGTATTTATGAAACGGTGAAAAGTGACTAATGGGTAACATTTACAATGGCACTTTTAAAAGTATGAGACCCATACTTTTGAAAAGTGACTATGAGTAGAGCATGTTCATAAATATTTTATCCATGTATTTAAAGGATTGTCATATTATTTCTCACGGCAAAGTTCTTTGCTTTCTACATTTTGGTAGGATTCATTTACCTAGTTAATAATAGTAGGTATAAAGATAAGGTATAATTGATTACCCTGCCAAAATTAGTTTAGCAAAATAGCTAGACTTCCAAACGTGGCTTATACATATTTAATGTACTATTTATTTATTATGAATATGACTATGTTTGATAAGTGTTATGATGATTGTTCTGATTATTTGAAGAGTTGGATATTTTGTTTGAGATTTTTTAGTTTCTTGAAACTAGGTTTATAGTTAAAATTAGTTTAATTTTAGTTTAACATTTAGTGATTTGGAGGAATTTATAGAACACTCGAACTACCTTTATTTACTAACCGTTGAGGAATAAAAATCCTAAAATAATTATTATAAAAATGAATTAAAATTTAAAATCTAAAAAAAATCTTAGAAAAATAATAAGTTCACTTCTTAAAACTACGGAGATTTATCAGAATTTAGATTGTATAATTTTTTTTTTTTGGCAAAATACATTTTTCCGATAATATATTTTACAGATTTAAGTATATGGAGTGAATTAAAAATTTTATTATTTCTTTTTAACCATATTATAATTGGTTCAAATTATCTATTAAATGTGCCTATGACTATTTTCTTTAGAAATCTGACTGATCATCTTTATTTAAATGTCACCTCCCAACCATATTTTTTTAAAAAATTTCAGTATAACAAGCAAGAAGTTTAGAAATGATCTCAAGCAAGTAGTATACATTAGGTATATATTTAATGCTTTGTTAAAATAAAATATTTCTATTATTGAATGCTAGAGCTACCAGAAAATCTGCAACTTCACTATGCAAGTACATTAAGAAACCGCCAAGGGTAAGAAGGTGCTAGCTGTGAGACCATTAAATAAGGGCAAACAACCTTATGTGTTTTATTTAATGCCCATCACTCTCACTCTCTCTTTGTTTCTCCTTCTATATATTTACCTCAATTTTCAACACCACAAAACTCATTCATCTACCTAGCTTAGTAGTTACTATATTTTGTTTATATAGTTATAGTAGTTTTAGTGAAAGAAAAATTATGGAAGGTTTTGAAGAAGAAATTACAGAGCCAGTGAGTCCTACAGGACAATATTTGAATAGCTCTTGTTTGTGTGTATATATTTTAGGTGTTTTAGAATTTGAAATTTCAATTGATGATTGCCAAACTCTTTCTTTGCTTCAAGATGTCTTTCTTCCCATCAACACACGTTTCTCCTCCATCATGGTAATTATTTATTTATTAATTTATTTTTTTAATTATATAGTAATCATGCATGTTTATTAGTATTAATTAGTAGTATTAAACTTCACTCACTTTTTTTTTTTTTAAATATGTAGTTTTATTTCTCTTTATATATTTGAATATTGTTTATGTGTGTGCTTTGTTTATTTTTTTTTATTAATTAAGAAATTATGAACTTTGGAGTAGTTGGCTTTCAAGATCTGTACTCGTGATTTTAGAATGTTTGCTAAGGTTATGTCATAATCAAATTATTTGTTTTAAATATTATATTCCATCCGTATCAATATATGGTTTATAACTATAAGCAGACAAAAACTTATTAAAATTAGTGAAACATAATAATTTTTATTAATTTTTATATTTTTCAAAAATAAGTTTTATAAAAAAATAGAAAAATAATTTTTATTGTCAATTAGTTATTAAAAATACGAGAGAATGGATTAAATACAAATTATGTTTAAGTTCATCTTGAAAATATATATTTAGAAGAATATTATGATTAAATAAAATGAAAATAAATTATTTTTCTTATATTTGAGACAAGCAAAATATGTTTTTTATAAACCGAGAGAATTTAGTATATCACATTAAATTTTTATAAATAAATTTCTTTTTTTTCCTCTAAAATTAATTTTTTTAATTTATTATATTACTGTATAACTATTTTTATATAGATCAAATACTTTGGGACAGAGGGAATATATAATGAAAAAGATAATTTTTTTACTTGTAATATTGACCTATTAAAATTTGAGTTAATACCGTCTCTTTAACCAATGTAATAAAGTTACTCATGTAATGAATCAATGTTCGTGTGGGAGATGTCTAACATTTATTGCTTCATTGAAGAGATTGTCTCATGTGAAAGGAACAGTTGAGACAACTTATTTCTTACAGCTCTCTAAAACTTACTACTAGTAAATATTTTGCTTTATAAATATACATACTAACTATCTAATATATTTGACTTATATATAATTCATCTATATTAATTATTTAATAAATTTAAAAAATAATATTTTCTTATATTAAAGATAAAACTGAAGGGAATAATATTTTTTATTGAAAAAAATGTATAGGCTAATGGATATATATTAAACAAAACATAGATCTTTCCATGAGCTAATTATATACATATTATTGTGATTTTTTTAAATTTATACAATAATTTTTACATGCATATATGACACCACCTTTGTTATACTCACCAAAAAGAGTTTCTCAACCATAAGCCTAGTTTAGCCAAAATATATATTACAATATATTTTTTACTTTAATTGTTATGTATTCTTGGTATCAGAATCTGTTTTACTTTATAAACAAAATTTGTGTACATTAGAATGTGTAATTATTTGCAAAATTTAATTTCCTATTAGTGGCAAAAAAATATGAAAAACTAATGTTGAAGTGTTTGATTGAATAGATCAAGGACCAATTCAATGGAGAGAAAATATGGAAGAGAGTTGAAGTTAATTTGGAAGACCATATTAATGTTCCTGAATTTTCAAGTGAAAAATCATGCAACTCATTCTATGATGAATCGCTTGATGAATATATGTCAAAAATATCAATGGAACATTTACCACAAGATAGACCACTTTGGGATATTCACATTATTAAATATCCAACAAAAAATGCAGCTGCAACTGTAGTATTCAAACTTCATCATGCTCTTGGAGATGGTTACTCTCTAATGGGAGCTCTTCTTTCATGTCTAGAGAGAGCTGACAACCCTTCTCTTCCATTCACATTACCGTCGAGCCAGAAACCTAAGTCGATTTTTAGCACAAAAGCAATTATCAAGAGATTTCCTTCTATTTTTTCCTCGACGCTGCGGTCTATGATGGATTTCGGATGGAGTATCGTGAAAAGTAGTATGATTGAAGATGATCTAACGCCGATTAGGTCACGTGCTGATGATGTCAAACTTCGAAAAATTACTATCTCCAATGTTTCTTTCACTATGGAGCGGATAAAAGAAGTGAAATCCCGACTTGACGTGGTAAGTAAAATAAAAATAATTCAAAGTAAATTTTTTAATTTATTTATTTCATTTTTATCTTATTATTAGTTATATATATATATATATATATATATATATATATATATATATATATATATATATATATATATATATATATATATATATATATATATATATATATATATATATATATATATCAGCCTCTTAAAGATAAATAACTAGGATGCACTGCATGTTCAAATTTGTACTTTCTTAATAATGTCTCTGCTCAACTAACTAGATTGAGTTAATTTATCTTGATTAATAATTTTTTTGCAGAGCATAAATGATGTAATTGCGGGTTTAATTTTCTTTGGAATTCGATTATACATGTTAGAAATTAATCAAGAATCAAGAAAAGCAAGTTCAACAGCATTGGTGTTATTGAACACAAGAAATATCAAAGGTTATAAATCTGTGAAAGAAATGGTTAGCAAGAACAATAATGGTGCTGCATGGGGAAATCAATTTGCATTTTTGCATATTCCAATTCCAAAATTAAATGATCCAAAATTTGAAAATCCACTTGAGTTTATTTGGGAAGCTCATAAAGAAATTAGCAGGAAGAAAAATTCTTTGGTTACTCCTCTTACTGGCATGCTCTTAAATATGGTGAAAACAATCAGAGGCCCTGAGGTTGGTAATTAGTCTTAATTAAATTTTATTATTATGTTATATATACATACATCTTGATTACATAATTAAAAATAAACTCATTTTATTTTTGTCATAAATTAATTTATATATATATATATATATATATATATATATATATATATATATATATATATATATATATATATATATGACACTTTCCGATCACTATTATAATTAAAAGTCCCAATTTTAAATTTATTGAATAATTGATATGACACTTTCCGATCACTATTATAATTAAAAGTCCCAATTTT